>NC_088696.1:23015241-23142741 GCF_028017835.1 Emys orbicularis
AAAGGCACAGGACCAGGAAGGAGGTAAATGGCACCTGCCATCTTTATTATCATCATGGGGGGAATCATCACATAAGTGGAAGGGATTTCTGGGTTGTGACCAATAAAATATTTTGTTATGGAAGAGAGTAGATGCAATGAGATGGGTTTAGCTTCAGTTGAGGGTGGAAGCCAGAACATTTCCCTGCCCCTCCCTCTTCCCCCAGATCTCTTCAGCACCGTGGCATCATGCACCTTATCCCACACTGGTGTTCATGTACCTGCCATTGTGGCTGACCAGGGCTTACAGAGCAATGGAGTAGTACCCTTTGTGGTTGACCAACTATGGGCATGAGAGCCATTGCTGGCCCCAGTGCAGTTTGGGAAGCTCGTTCTCTAAAAGACAGCTATGATTTCAGGCACTTTAGTTATTCCTGCCACCTGCGGGTAAGCCATAGTATTAATTGCTGCACAAACCTCCACCACAACACTGACAGTTGATTTGCCATCACCAAACTGCTTAGCCACTGACCTGCAGCTGTCTGGGGTGCCCAGCTTTCAGAGGCATTTCCTGGCACTGGAGGGTCAGTGCAAGTGTAACCCACACATCTTCTGGCTGTGGTGTTCTGTCCCATCTAGTGGCACCGAGACCACTTAGAGAGCAATTAATGAGTCTGCTCTACAGCCTTAGCTAACAGCCAGTTAGCTCATGCACTAAGCTCCAGAGGTTCCCAGGTTTGATCCCGTCCACCGACGACTGGGGTCTGTTGGCATTACACAAGCTCCTCACACAGTTCCATGAAGCTCTGCTTCCTCGTGCGGAAGTTCTGGAGCCACTGCTGGTCATCCCAAGTCTGCACAATGATGTGATCCCTGTTGTGCTAGTTGTCCTCCACCAAATCACTGATCTACAGATAGGCTATCCGCAGCAAAGGACTGGTGTCTCCAGTCTCCCATGAATTAACTCCCCTGTGAGTCCTGCCCCCTTCCATGGTTCAGAAGATGCAGCTGAAATGTTGCCCATCATCTCACAGAACGCCTACCCTTCTGGACAAACAATTCAGCCCCAACCAGGAGCAGCTCATCCAATGGTGCCGGATCCTGACTGGAACAGACAGAAATAAGGAGTATGCACACAAGCCAAGACAGGGTACACACTACAGTGTAGACATATCCTGTGTGGGAGGAAATCTACATTGGCTCTACCCCATCCAGGGGTTTCAGCAGACATGGGGACCCCCCAGACATATGAATCTTCTGGCTTTCCCACCCCTTTGCACCATCTCCAGTAGCCAGGATGGGGAAGGTTGAGGATTTAAGATAAAATGTTCAAAGGCTGCCACTTATGTGACTTAGGAGCCTAAGTTTCATTTTCAAAATAACTTAGGCAGTTAGGAGCCTAAATCTCATTGAAAGTCAGTGGGACTTGGGCACCAGAGTCTCTCAGCTGCCTTTGAACATTCTCCCACAGTCCTTTGTCTTTTAGGTATTTTCCTTATCTTGGCTTGTGAAAATCCAAATACTGACTCAGCATGATCCTGCTTAGCTTATGAGATCTGACAAGACCACAGCAGGGGGTGGGATCAACGTGAACAGACTACTCTGAGGCATTTCCCTGCACTTAGCCATAGGACCAGCCTCTTCCGATGTTGTTCACAATAAGGGAGCAGCTTCTTTGTTGGAAAATTATTATTTATTTGTATTACATTAGCCCCCACCCCCTCTAACCAGGAACAGCGCTGCACTGTGCTAGGTGCTGTGTAAACACACAGGAAGGCATGGAACCTTACCTTATAGACGGTACAATCCAAGGCCCAGTCTGACACCCTGATCTGTGCCGACAAATCCCTGTGTCCAAGCCTGAGTGTCCACCTGCATGGGTCAGACTGCAGGATTGGGACCTACTTTAAGTACCACATTCTGGGCCAAATCCGGGTCCCTCTTCACAAAGTAAATGAAGCTTGCTGGGACTGAAACCCTTCACACAGGCTGCAGAGTGCCAGACCTAGGCTTCAGAGGCAGCTGCTGGCCCTACACTGTTCCTACATGGGGGTTTTGGCCAGTGGTGGTCTGTGTGCAGGGGGTGCATTAAGACCAGGGAAGACTGGCCAAACTGCATTAGCATGAAAGGGAAGAAGATTTTTTAAAACCAGGTCAATTAAATGTTTTAAAATCTCCACTCTGCAACCGATGCCACTCACTCCCCTCCCTGACCAAACAACTACTCTTTCCCCTAACATTATGACCTGCAAAGCTGACTGTTACACGGAATGTCAAATTTACATTGGGGCCTCATTATCAGGATTTCCTTTCATATTATGGGTATGTCCGCCTCTGAAAGCGGGCAGTGATTGATCCAGCGGGGGTAGATTTATCGCGTCTAGACGCGATAAATCAACCCCCGAGCGCTCTCCCGTCGACTCCTGTACTCCACCGCCACGAGAGGTGCAGGCAGAGTCGATGGGGGAGCGGCAGCAGTTGACTCACCACAGTGAAGACACCGCGGTGAGTAGGTCTAAGTACGTCGACTTCAGCTACGTTGTTCACATATTATATGCCACGCATTAAACAAACTCCCACATATACGGCACATTATTTAGGGGATTTCTCTTTTCCCCAGGATGGTCCTTCCTATCACTGAGAATCCCTGTACATTTATCCCCGGAGCTCTTGAAGCTCTGATTCACCATGACCAAAAGAGGAGGAACACTGGACAGAGCTCCCTTCAATGCTCACCCATGCTGCCGATTAAAAAGGTGCAGGGCTTGTTTTTGATTATTATTTATTCTTTGTATTGCTGTAGCATATAGGGCCCAGTCATGAACCAGGACCCCTGTGCTGTACAAACACAGAACACAAAGATGGTCGCTGCCCCAAAGAGCTTACAATCTAAGTCAAAGACAAGAAACAACAGGTGGGTACAGGTAACAAGAGGCACTAGCTCCCCAGCATAGGCATCATTTAGAAAAAATGGTGGTATGGAAAATGATTAAGAACCTTATTGTGTTTGTTACTGAACCTTATTGGGTTTGGTTTTTGTTTTGGTTTGTGTGTTTATGCACACTCATTCTTAAAAGTTTTCCCCCCATTAGTTTATAGACTATATGATAGCAATAGTAGACACCAAGCTGCCCAAATCACAGTGTCAGCACTTCAAAAAATATACCAATACCACTGTACACTTATAATCCATTTGATGACATAAATTGGATCAGGTGCATAACTTTTGCCAGGGGAATATTTGGAGAGGGTTCCAATAAATACCATCTTTTAGTTAAAGTGTTGAGCTCAGGAATGTGCATCACAGACCTTATCAGAGTAGAGGTACAAATGCTGTGGTCATTTGCCTGATGTGATGGTGAACAAAATAGGCTTCTGTTGCTACATATTCACCTTTAATCCCATATTTCACTGTTTTTTTCCTGTGTTACTAATTAATGCAAAAGCTCATTAATGCAAAAGCTACCTTAATTCTGGCATTTCCTAATTTTTGAGTGGGCCTGACTTTGCAACCTTAATCATTTTCTTTTTGTGTGTAAATTTCATAGTCTTTTAAAAAGGCAAACTGAAAAAACAGAATCCATCATGTGTTATCATATTGATACCCATAAGGGTTATCAGCAGGGTTGGAACCTTCAGATCCATCACACAGACATCTGTCACTTGAGCGAATGGAATAACTGATAGCAGTAGTAGGTTATCATCTATGTAGACCAGTACTAGAAGGGGATGGGACACATCTTTGTCCACAGTGCCATCTTTGACCTAAAGAAGCTTCTTTATCTTTAGGTAGGACTTGGTTTTGCCCCTATTTTAACTGTATCAGTTGTTTGCAATTAGCTGAAACTACAAAAGATCTTTCACTCTGAACTAAAATTTGCCTGGTAGTACTCATGAATGGTTAATATTGTAATCACTGAACAACACAGGGGCAGGTGGGCAGCATACAGGCATTTTGATAGGTTTGATGAGCAGCTCATCTGAAATTTTTTTTAAACTAAGAATTCTTAGATAATGCCAGCCATTAAAAAGCATAAATCAGAATTTTTTAAAAATCATACACTAGAAATAATGACTCAGGGGCTGGGCCCTGTGCTTTCCATATAGCATGGAGACCAATGGAATTGAAATTCCAAACTGGTAAAGACTAGACTAGTGCATAGGGAATCAAGGGAACTGAAAATACATTCCACCCCTCCTCCTGAAAGAGACACTGATGAGTCTGGAATTTCACACAAAACCCCCATGTTTAGCAGTTTCAACTTTGGAGCACATACTCCTTCCTGAGCAAAATAATGGGAGTTAACGTCCATCAATGGGAAAAGGCAATGGCATACTTAGCCAAAAATGTAGGAGAGGGTGTGCAAGTCCAAAAGGAAGGAAAAACCTGGACAAATGCAGGAAGCTGGCATGACCAAGCAAGCATTTCCAGTTACCAAATACAGAACTTGGAATGTCTGCACAAGGGTTGAGTTACCAGCAGTGGATGTAACTGAAACAGCTTCAGAAACAACAAACTGAGGAACATCCACATGGTTGACCGAATCAGTGCAATGCTCTGCCATGACTTCAGCCCAGTGTTTGGCTCTTACACATTGGGGAAGTCTTTGCTCTTGAATTGCTAGAGAGCATGATGTAGTTCCTGGGGCATCACTTTATGCACTTTTACCCATACTGAGGTTTGTTAACATATATACTGACATATCCCCACGTACTTCTGATTTCTTTGTTTGTCTCAATATTGTATAAGCAGCAAATAACCTATCCTGCTGCAGTGAATTACCACTTTACAATGACTATATACCTGCATTATTACTTTGATACTGATGTATAGAACCATTAGTGTAAAAAAAAAGGGAAGCAGGTGATAAAAATGATGCAATGACTTCCATACAATAAAAAACAAGAACCAAACTACTGTAACAAACATTAACACTGAGACAAATAAGTTAGCTAATTATTCAGGGAATAAATAAGGTGGTAAAATATATGTATGTAATGTAAGCATTGCTACTTGTACTCTGCCTAAAACTTGAGCAGTAAATGGTATCTTACAGCATATATGCACAATCAGTGCAATAATATGTATGGCTATTTAAGCCAAAGACTCTAGGCTATGACCATGACACTAAGACAGTTACCTCTTATGGAAGTCAGTGTACCAGCAAATTTCACCCATATTAATTTTGCTTTTTTATACATGCTACTAATTAAAATCCCTATCATCAAAGTTGCTCTCCCAGATGCTATGTAAACTGTAAATGTGCTATGAGGACCCAGCATAACAGCATATTTGCTGGTTTGTTCCTAGATAGACAATACAGTAAGTTTTGTTTATTTAAACTCTGACTGAAAAAATCAGTTTTTAGGAAGAAATACAAGGAACTGAGAAATCAACTCTTGGTACATTTTCAAGACTTCAACCAAATCATCTCTTAAGGAGAATATATACAGACAGTGCATCTTCAGAATCCAGACCTAAAACATGAGGCAACTTTCAAAGTAGGTTGTTTATTTGACATAATTGTGAGAGCATCCTTTTGAGCTGTGCAAACCGGAGAGATCATTTCAAAATTAACTTATTTCTTGCTATCAACAACAATGCAATTAATTCCCCTCAATAAAGATTGTTTTTGCAAAAGAGCAATAAGGTGCCTCTGCAGGGGGCATCATTATCATTAAATAATCACACCCCAGGAGATGAGAGGCACTCTGCTGCACCATGTACATTTTAGCACTCTAGAGTATGATTAGTTCGCGTGAACCACACCCCAGCATATTCTAATTGTCAAAGGAGTCTACGGACAGAGGAGATTTCTGCAGATTTTTTTGGTATTTTCCAGAATCTCAGTGAAACAATGACGTTGCTACCCATTCTTGTTGCAAAGGTAGCCATAACTAAATTAATCTGTGGCACTGTTGTCTTAAGTCTGCAATCTTGGTGTAACAAAACAATAGTGCCCACTTACATTGGCAATGAATATTAACATCCACATTTTCAGAAAACAATGCGAATGACTCCCCATGCATAATGAGGAGTTATGACTTTCTTATGCCATTGTTTTGTATAAAAGCCAAAACAGGCCCAGCTGTCCTGTGGCAGCACAGTGGATACAGGCAAGAAAAGAGAGACAGTATTTTTGTGGAATTGCTGCTTCTAACCCTTAGCCAATTTGGCCAACTTGCCTCAATTCATAATGAACTTTTAGGAATGACTGACTCTCTTTTCTGCAGAGAATGAAAGTGGATACTTGAACACACTCCCATTATTTTTATTAAATAAATTTTTTAAAGTGCAATTGTCTGATTTCCTACAGATCTAAGACACGTAGTACGAATGTGCTTTGCAAATTGTGACATACATAACAATTAAGTTCCGGATCTGTTAACTTTTCTTACACATTGTGTTTGGTAAGTGAAGCTATGAAAGATTCATGTTTTTAAATACAATTCTATAGTGAATAAAGCAGAAACTGATTCACCAACTGGAGATGAAATTCATGCCTGCTTTGATAACAGTGGACACAACATTTAAGATAATCATGCAGGAAAAGGACCAGCAGCTGTATATCTAGATCCCTTTGTAAAATCTAAATATCCTGTAATGCTGAATAGCACAAGGCTGGAAATACTCATGTTTTAGCTTCACTGAAGGTTTGAATTTGCTTTTATATTTAAATAACTGTAAATTTATTATGTTTTTAATAAATCCATAGACATTTGGGACTTGCGAGGCTTCTGCTCATCTACTGCCCACATCATAGCCCCTCCTCCTGATGCAACAAAGCACTTAGGCACGTGCTTAACTTTAAAAACAAGAGTAGGCCCCTTAAAGTCATGACCTTAAATGCTGTGCTTGAAAAGGGCCTTATATCCCAATGACCCATTTTGACTCTAGGTTAGGAAATCCATTTACCTATCAGGGAGGGTAGATCCAGATTCCTAATCCAGAGACCTAGTTGCTCCTTCCCATGATATCAGCAGGGCCCTGTTAATTTCTGTAGATCAAATGAAATTGCAGGGCCAGGAAGGAATATGAAGATCCCTCAAAGAGAGTCTTAGTGGTGCCATCTCAATACACATTGTGTGGGAGCCATGGGGGTACATTATGCTTTGGCATATGAGAGGAATGTAGATTTTTAAGTTATATCAAACTTAAAAAGAATACAGAAAAATGTCAGACAGGGTCTAAATCAAGATCTCTCTAATATAAAACCAGGACAGTTTTGTGGGAACATTTTTAGGATGATGAAATAGTCATCCGATACACTTATGAACAATTTATTTTAAAATGCATGCTCAAATTGCTACTGCCAGCTATTGATTCAACAGTGAAATCTGTATAGGTCTTAAAATGAAGGATTTTTTCCTAACAGTTTATATTTCTAAATGAGTTTATCATGAAACACTGAACAAGTACCATTAACATTCACTTTGAGCAAAAGAACAGCTTTGATAGCATCTATGCTCATTTGACTTTTCTCTTCACTCCAAGCAATATTCATCACACTGAACACTCACTCTAGTGAGTCAATTGTTCCTGATCAACACAGATCATATTCTACTTCGTATAGTAATATGTCTTGAACAAATATTTTGTAGTTATAAAAAAGAAACATATTTGTTGGTTAAATGAAAAAAACAGGTCATTTCACGTCACAAAAACAGAAGTTCCCAGGACACTAGGACATCATATGAAAAAAGCAGGACATGAAAAATCAGAACATGTGCTCACTTTACCCCTTCCAGCTACACTTTGTCCAGTTCCTTTGTTCTTGCTCACATGTGCTGGGTTGTGTCCAAATTCAGGGCAGAGATCTTGTCTGACTATTTTCAGAAAAAAAGTGACAATCTTACCTTTGAAAGAGGTCCAAATAATAACGCAACAAATGTAAATAAACACAGAGATACATCCTGCTATTTAAATGGGAGGATTTCAACAAAATTAGCCAGTAGAGTAGATCAAAAAAAGATATGGGGAAAAATTCTATGAATATTTGAATCTGAAAACAAATCTCAATTTGACTTGTGTGGGATCCTTTTGGGTTTGCTTTCCCCAAATATCTGAGTAGCTGAGCTTTACTAACAGGAATACTTGTAAAAAGAAAAATTTTAAATTTAAACACCTAAAACAAATTCTGAATTATATGCTTGATTTTAAATATTTGAAATTAATACTATGCTGGATTTTCATCCAGACAAAGAACAGAAACTATGCCACGTGAAATGCACTAGTAAGCAGGTCATGCAACAATTTGAATATCAAATATTTTCAATGAATCATTTCCAGGCTAATCACATGGAGATAAAAATTCAGTAAGAAATTCAAGAAAAAGTTTGGAATATCAAATAAACTGGAGAATTTCACAAACATTTGCCATTCAGAAAAAGAAGAAAAATTAGTCACTGAGAATTATTTGCTCAGCTCTATTGTTTTAACACTTGGATTTGGTGAATTCTTCTGAAGATGTTGTATATATCCATGAAACTGGCTGGGCCCAGATTTAGCCACCATTAGATTTGCCTTTGTTATGTATGATACAAATATCCAACTCCTTCAAAATAGTCTTGACCCAAGAAACAGATAACCTAAACTGGACTATGAAAGAAATTTTTTTTAAAAACAGAGTAAATGGGAATCATTTTTTAAAATATCAGTTCTTGGAAAACCACTATTAGCAAGTTATCTGTTTCTTCTTCAAGTTATAAGACTTGTAATCAATATGCAAAAAAATCAATTGCATCTCATTTTTTATCCTTCTTTCTTTTCCCCTCATATTTTATGTACAGTAACTCAAATTTCTCAGCCTACTGTGTAGCTATGAACTGAAATCAAACATTCAGACAGTAAATGAAGCTGCAGTTTGTATTTGCATGTATGTGTGTATATATATATTATACAATCTCAATCTCTGTTAAAAAAAGAGGCAGTTCAATAGAAAGAGATCATTTTATTAAAAAATCATGAATGCAACTGCACCCATTCAACCTTAGAAATGTTTTGATGGCTTTTCAGCACTGCAATATATTTAGATGGGAATATGTCATTAATATAAACAGCAGAATAGAAACTATTAAACTAACACAATTTAAAACTGAGCAAACCTGAGTATTTGATTAAAGTTTTTGTACATTCTATACACTTGAACAGGTAACATAGAAGCATAATATTTTTGTTGATTTTTAATTTGTTAGAAGTATTACAATTGAAATGCTAAAATTTTCCATAGTTTGTATTTAGAAATTAGAAGTCTGGTCCTGTGGGAGGTTTTTTAGTCTGATTTTACAAGCTACATTCAGAATTTGGGGGGAAGTCTAAAACAAAAAACAGTAATGAAGTTCATTGTAAGAACAATTTCCTTTGTTTCTGTGCAATACTAAATTGGAAGGGTGTGAGTCAAAGGTAAATACATATGGTGACTTTTAGTGATGAGGAATCAATCTAATTTCATATGTGTTTTAATGGAAACAAATTTTTCTGGAAGGTTTACAAATACAATCAAAGGTTGCAAAGGTCATGCATTAATATGTAGTCTAGCCTTTAATGGATGTGTTTATTTTTCTAGGCTGAACAATTAGCTAGCATTTTTTCCAAAAATAACATTGCATTATACAAATGTAGTGTATTGCTTACTAAAAAACAATTTAAATTACACCTTATATGCAATATGTGCAATAACTGTGTTCCTATTGCTAGGATATTAGGGGTAAATTTTCGGAGCAGTGCACAGAATGTAATCTTGTTATTTGCTAAGTGGATTTGTGTGCCTAAGACTCTCACACTGCTTTGAAAAATTACCCCTTCAGAAGATTGACCTGTGCAAAGAACTGAAGTTTTAAACCTGGACTGAAACCTACATTGTATCCTAGCTTGGCAGCAAAGACTGTCTCAATAAAATGACTTACAGTAGTAATGTTACCGTTTGAATGGCCAAATTAAAGAAACTAATTCTTATTCTAATCACATCCGTTGATTCTGATATGATGACACCCAAAATTATGGCTCTGTCATTAAAGAGAGAATGAGTGGGAATGTTTTGAAAATTTTTCTGTAAATATGAAATAGACAGTGGCCTAAATGACAAGATATGACATTTTTGTTTTTCTGATTATACAGTTAAAAGTTTTTAGTACTAGGCTTAATTTCAAGGGTGAATTGCATGAAAGGGGGTATAATCCAAATGAAATACCTTTAAGAGCCTTACTTCTTAAACTATTAGAGATCTATCATGTGTGCTACATGAAGCCTCATTTTCATGTTAGAACAGATGGGCAAAATTGTCATTAACAGAAACTGACAACTCTAAAACTGAAATATAGATTTAGAAAGGAATCTAATGAATTAAATCAATGTTATTGCAATGAAAGCCAAAGAAATTAATAGTGATTTGTAAAGTTACCCTGTATTTTAACCTCAGTATATTTTAGTCAGTGCAATTTTAACATTCACAATACCTTTTTCAGTTTCATTGTTAATGTCTAACTATGTAATATGGTCTTGTCTTAATATATCATCCATTCTTGGGAGTCAGGCATTTTGGGCTCTGTCCAACAAAAACTAGTCTCTGCAGTCTTCTGAGTTTCAGCAAGTTAATCCTCATTCAATCATACCTCCTCCTTTATTGCTAGTGACACTATGGTTGAAGTTGATGGCACTTCCAGGCTAGACCCAGTTCCAGATTGTAAACTTCTAAACAAAGTTACTTGTGGAGATGGATCTCTTCATGACTGATGTCAGCCCAGAACTGTAATATTTTGAAAAGTGTCATCAGTGTATGGTTGACTCAGGGGCATAGCCAGGGGTGGGCCACGGTCCAACCACTTAGCATCCAAGCCCACCCAAATCTGAGCAGGGGTGTAGTGCTGCCACAGCAGCCCGGAGCATCACTCGGGCACCTGAAATCCAGGACGGAGCTATGCGCCCACCCTTCAGAAAGCTACACTCTGGCAGCTCTGACTTGCCATTTTCTGAGCCGCCCCATGCACCTGCCCTGTGTCTGGGGGACACCAGGGTTAGGGAGAGGGTGTGGCATCAGGGGAGAAGCTAAGCTAGCACAGTCTGTCATTGCCCGTCCATGCGAAAGTCGGAGCTCACCAAAATTTCCACTCCTAGCTACGCCACTGGGTTGACTCCTTTTAATTTACTTGGATATGTAAGGAAAATGTTCTCAACAGAGAAATCTTTTAGGTGCTTTTTTCTTGCTTGGATAACTCAAAAAAAGAGTTGGTTTCAGAACTTTTAACTTTGCATGTACATAGTCATAAGAACAGCCACACTGGGTCAGATCAAAGGTCCATCTAGCCCAGTATCCTGTCTTCCCACAGTGGCTAATGCCAGGTGCCCCAGAGGGAAAGAACAGAACAGGTAATCATCAAGTGATCCATTAGTCCTGACTGAGGACTAAAGCCTTTACTTTGTTTGTGGTTGTGAAGACTTGAAAGCAGCATGCCAAACTGGGATGCATTAATGAGGGGAATTATAATACTCACCAAAAGGTGAAACTGAAGGAGCAGAAGCTGCAGAGCTGAAAGAGGTTTGGCATCCCCGTCTGAACAGGTTCAATGTGTGCTGATTCTAAACGCTAAGTAGGATCGTCCTGGGAAGGTGCTCTAGTTATGGTGACAATGCCTCACGTCTCCTCATATGGACATCATCTTTTTACTAGGCTCACTTGAATCCTTTAGTCCTTTTAACCTTCACTTTTTCAAGAGAAGGGCTAAAGCAGCTGTTTAAAGCCTTTGGTTAAAACCTTTTGCTTATAGGCCTCACAGGATTCATTCTTACAGGATTAATAAAGGAAAAAGCAGTTTCAATAGGTAGCCCTGCTACTTTTGGATGTAAAAGTCTCCAATTAAATTCCTGAGTACTGTAAGTATTTGTTCATATTAAGGTGAACTACAGAGCTAAAAGTGAAACAGTCTTAAACCCACAGATTGGTGCCGAAAGCCCCTGCTAATTAGGCTGAGGGGGAATTCAGCACAGAGAAACATGGAACTAGTGATGTCAGAGAACGATGTACTCTGGGTTTCTTTAACAAATCTGGATGTGCCAAATGATTACAGAAGGGTGCAGAGGTTGGGGGAGAGGGGGGAATGTAAATTTTGTGCCGAATCCCCTACACTCAGTTATCTTAATACCACAGGTATTAGGCCCATGGTTCTAGATGTAAACATAACCTGCAAAGTTAAAGTTATCATGGAGTTAAGCAGGCACCATTTAAAATGCCTTACAAAGCCTAATGCTCAATCATTATTTTCCTATGATCAAATGTTATTGAATTGTGTAGTGTACCCGTTACAATATTTACCATAGCTTGTCTCATAGCTGGTTTGGGCCAGGACATCATCTTCCATTCCTCTTCCCTTCCTTGTCTCCTTTCTTGGCTCCCCTGCTCTTGACTTTGCAAACCCCAAGGCTGTCCTTCTGTCTTCCTTTTAAGTTTTTTCTTGCCACTGCACAGAAACAAAAACACAGAAAACCATAATATACCATCGCATGCGTGTCATCTTCCAGACGTCTGAGGGGACAAAATGGCCTTTCCTCGGCCAGAACTCTTATGCATTGTTTGACATTGTGAGAACACCACAAAAAAGGAAGGGAGAGCCCCCTCCACGTCTAACTTCTCTTATGAGCACAGTAAAAAGTGAAAGATTTCTTTTCAGTTCAAGCCATAGCGGAATTTGGCTCAGATATGCAAGTTCCATGGGAGCTGCATCCACTGATACTAGATCTGGAGTTTGCCTGATCACCAAGTCTGGGGGTCTGATAGAGCATCTAATTAACTCAATAGAAACTCATCCACTGACTCCGATGGGCTCGGGCCCTAAGTGCATATGACAGGCAAACAGAAAATGAATATCAAACATTTTGAAAAATAAGGTCTGTGGAGTAGAAAGATTCTCAAAATTATTTCCAAAGCTCCGGGACATAATAGTGAAGGCAACATTGAAAAGATGGTTAAAGAGCTATATTTAGTAATGTTTAATAAAACATGCATCTGCTATATGTTTTTGATTCTATGAAAAAGCCTTTTCTTCATGACCCTATAGCAAGTATAATCAAACTTTAGTGCAAATAACAGGATTTAAAAGTGCAAAGAACTCAATCACCTCTGCAAACCTTTTTTGTTTTTAAATTGCCATTTGGATTTTACAGGCAGAAGAACTAACAAAGGTATCAGGCAAAGAACATTGTGCTAAAATATGGTTTGAAATGGAAACATTTTATTAAGAGATACCACTTGCTGGCAATATCAGTTATTCTCTCCACATGCAGCAAACCTGCACATATATTTTAAAATGCAACTAACCTTTATTTATGAAACAAATCAATCTAAAATAGGAACTGTGACTTTAATTGTAGTTCTGCATTTAACAAGGCAGCATGAAGGTGTCACTGGGGAGATACCAGGTACTTCTCTGGGGCTAAGCACATCAGGTCCTGCAAAGTTCTGAGTAGAATTTTTCCGCCCTCATCTCCTCCTTCTTACACCTCTAAAATACCACTTTAAAGATTTTTTTTTTTAGGTCTTCTGTATGCCCTTCACCTTGACTTGCTCTCTCATGCATGTTACACCTCATATTTACATACACACACAATATGGTTCCAATCATACACCTTCCCAGGCTGAGCTGCCCAGCTTTCAATTGTTGCTTCATCTTCTGGGAGAATGTTCCTGCTTCAGATGTCATGTATGGCAGTACACCTCTGCCAGAAACGCTTGTTCAAGCAAAGAGAACGACTATGTTTAATCTTTATGATCCTGTTCAGTTTGGAACAGTGTAGAACAGCAACTGTGTCTTATAAAGTGTATTCAACATGGTGATCTATTTTACTGTGTATGATTAGTGCTAGACTAGCTGTTCAAAGGGGAACCAATGCTACTTTACTAAATTAGTAGCATACAATATTAGGTCTTTGAAATATGCCTTATGTACAGTCTGCATTACCTTTTACAGACAAATGCGAAAACATGGTCAACATTTGCAGTAAAATTACCATAGAAATACCATCTTGAACCTTATTTCCTTCTTCCGATGTGCATTTCACAAATAACTTGTATTAAAATTATGTTTTACAGGGTAGAAATGGAAAACAAATACCCCATGTAATTTAAACATGCATTTGCATAACATGACTCAAAACGCTTTAGAGAAAGATCTGCACCTGAAAATGAGTCAAAACACTTACATACAAGTGAGTTTAACTTCTAATGCAAAAAAATGCTTTTTAGCTGTCTTAATTAGTGAATTAAAATGTGCTTCTATCAGAATAATTACTGATAACTATTATTGTTGTTAGTTATTGTTTGCTGTTTGTTAAGCAACAGAACAACAGTAATAGGTAACTTCACAGATTTCTGGAAAGATTCTTATAACTGCAGTGTTATCCAGGACGCATTGTAAATTCAATTCTTGGCCTTTCTACAGAGACTGCCTGTAATGATGCCACATACAGGTTTTTATTTATATAGACTCACCACTGTACAAAGTGCTTTACAATTAAATATGCTTTAATATAGAAATATATTTTTAAAAAGATATAAATCTCTATCTGGAAGAGTTTCCATGAACAGGCACAATGCAGGGGTCAAGCATTGCAAGCTGACATTGCTGAGGGAGTCTATGTGGAACTGATGGGTACCACAATGCTTTGAAGGAGAGGGATCTAGGTATGCACTCATCAGGGGAGTGTTTTCAGCATAAGGAGTGATGTGAAAGAAGGTGAAATTAAGGAGAGAAAGAGAGGGGGCTAAGAGGACAGTGCAGAGAGTAAGACTTGAAAAGAGGACGTGAGAATGGGATTGGAAAGGAAATGAGGTCAGAGGGATACAAGGAGAGCTTTGACTGTAAGTAGGGATAGCTTTAACTCTTTGTGGAAGAAGTAGAGAAGCCAGTTCAGCTATAAGAAATGCTAGGAAGTGGTTGCTAGGAAGTGGACTAAGACCACCAATTTATTTCACAGAGCCACCATTAGATAGCAACCTGGGCTAGATATGTAATGTTCTATAGACCATTAAGGGTCCCTCTGGCCAGAAGCCCTAGAGGTAGACACCTGCAGAAGTTCTTATACTGTACAGCATATAGAACATATTGTTTTACACACAACTATAAGAAAGCTTAAATATTTAAGAATCTCTTCCACTGGTTATTCATCAAAATTGGTTATGATGTACATTTGTTTCAGCAGTTTGCCTAAAAACTGCTCTTGACTAAGTCAATGACTGAGATTTTCTCTTTGCCCTGCAGTGTATCCACATTCTTTCACTTGAATCCCAAAATACCAAATTCCCTGAAGAAAACCATCTGCAACCCCCCCGCAAAAGATAAAGCAGACAATATTTTGTTTCACTGTGTGAGAGGCATGTGCTGCACAGTAACCAAGACCACTTTGCTGAGTTCCCCGGGCAGGTCTCATTTTCAGACCTTTCGTTCATTAGCTAGCAAGTGCAGGAATAAAAACCACTAACCCTGTGCAAATCTCAGTATTTTCCCACCGTTGGAGTTCCTGCAAAACATTTTCATTGAGTCTCATAAGTTTGCGGGCCACCGAGTTTCAGGGTTAGCTCTGGTTTGTGTAGAGATCTTCATTTTGTCGGAGGTGAAAATTGGGCATGATTTTGTCACAAAACATAAATTTGCCCAGATTGGCTGAAAACTGGGCTCTTTTTGGCTGGAAACGTTCATGAACCTGAGTGGACTTTTTGATTAAAATTCTTTGGGTTTCATGTTTACAACAAATCCCCCAAACCATGCAATTTTGTGTAGTTTTTACTTTTGAGGTTTGGTTCTAACATTTATAGCTTTATAAATCAAACAATTGTCTGTCACCTTTCAGGCAGAGATTCTCCTGACTGTACTATTTTCCATTCTAAACTATCCTGGGTACTAGCTTCATAAAAAAAACCCTGGCACCACTAATTGGCCAAGTTTCTATTGATATTGTGGTGACTAAAAATAAATTAAATGCATTTTTGACATTGCATACTCCAGGATAGAGTTGTCATCAAAAACAATGTTATACCTCAATTCAGAAGCTGACTTTAGGAAATTCAAACCTACTTAGCTGGAAATCAATTTACTGCAAAAGTCAATGTAGTTTCTTCCCTACGGCCTCACTTTTTTCTCTCTCTAAACCTTTATTCATAAAAAGCCTTCTAGATGTTTTTTTTCCAATGGTGAAAGTAGATATTAGCTCACCACAATAGTTCTGGTTTTGTTTTTATCCTAGCTCAGAATCAGGGAACAAAAATAGGTTCATAAAACTCTATCGGGATTAAATGTTTAAAGAGAAAGGTAAAAGTACTGGAACTGTTAGCAGGATTATGACTGTTCTCAAAATAAAACAGATTAACCATGGATCACCTAAGGGTGAGCCTTCAGTTGGAAAAAGTGAAAGCGTTTTTCTGTGCCACCGGAGCTGCATCAAAAGCTACCAATGGTTAAAGCTGTTGTGTGAACAGGATGCATGCAGGTCTTTTAACCACCATATTGCCTAACCCTGGTAAAAGAGCTTGTGCCCTACCTACATAGTAGTTTCTACTGGTGGTAGCATTGGCACAGCAGCATCGGTGTTGTAGAAAAACACATACTTTCCCATAATAGATGAGAGCTGAGAAAGGACATCACAGCAATAGAACATCTATCTTAGGTACTTATATTGCTCCTTTCACCACAGTATCTGAGTGCCTCACAAACTGATGTATTTATCCTCACAAAACCCCTGTGAGATGTATTTTGCAGATGGGCAACTGAGGCAAAGAGAGGATAAATGACTTGCCCAAGGGCACACAAGAAGCCTGTGACACAATAGGGAATTGAACCCAGGTCGCCTAAATTCTAAAATAGGATGTTTACTTCTGGCCCATCCTTTCCTCCTGGTTCTGAGTGATTCATTCATGGCTATATTTAAAGTTCAGAGATAGGGCGTCCTGACGTGGGATCGGAGGACAATGGTTTAGAGCAAAAAAACCAAAAAGGGTGAGATTCTTCAAGAGGTTACATTCTCTTTGCCAGCCCAAGACAAAAGGTGTTCTACTGAATAAATACCTCAGAAAGGAGGATGAAAACAGCCATGAAAGTATGAAATTTGCTTTTTGGAACCTATGTCAATGTTATCCACTACATTTAAGTATTTCTAATGCACTCACCCTGGGCACTAGTTTGAATAAAGGAACACTTACTAGATAATGATGCCATGACACTCATAACTCCAAGTCAGTTTATAAGGACATGTTATATTCCAATTTGTCTCCCCTGTTATAACATGCTACAAATACAAGCTATTTATGGCTATTTGTCTCAGACCACAGATCATCAGCTCTAGAATTTTCTCTTCCACTTCTATTTTTTCTATTTTAATATGCCCATCATTGATGGTGCTGGCAATCTGACGACCGCAAACTTACATTCCTCTTTAGGAGCAGTTTTCTACCAAACTTATTTGGTTCGAAGGATTTCAAGATCCATTACAAAAATGGGCTTTCTGCTAAAATTAACATCTTCCCAGAATGTAAGTTAGGTAAGAATACTATTTTGCGATAGCTTTGACCATTTTGTATCAGTTTTGTAAGTCTTGAAGTTCATCATATTTGATACATTTGGAAAGTTCATGTAAAGTTTGTAATGATCATAGCATTGCTTTCCTTCCTTAAATATTTCCTTTATTTCCTTCATTAATTGCTGCTGTGAGGGGTAATCAATAAATTTTATCAAGTCAAAAGAAGTCTTGGGTATGCCTCGTTAGGCATGCAACAGAAAACCCACAATTTCATAAGATCACAGGTAGTGTTCTTTCATTAACATGGATTAAATACTTCACATGGTGCTTAGCAGTAAAGAAGCACTTGGCTGCACGGGCTACAACAGAAAGGAATTCTGAACAAATACTTCTGTTTTCATCTTTCTAATGCTTCAAAATCTCGCTCAGTACTTTCACCTCCTCTGTTAGACATAAAGCCATTTTCCACCCTCATCCATTCATTTAGTTCCCATTGAAATGGAGTCATATGCTTGTTTCCAGAGCCTTATGTGGTCCGTGGATCTTCTTATGCTAAGATAAGGGAAATAAACTGCCATTCACAAAAATTGGATTGCTGTTGCAGAGACCACCAACAAACTACGACACAGCAGTGCTCCAGTACCCTGACACTCTGTAAAATGGGCACAGTTATTTCATAAAGTAGTAGCATTTGGAGACTTCATTGCACTGGCCTCAAACTTTTTTTTCTCCCTCCAAGTTAAGAAGTAGCAGTAAAAATATGACTTTACATTCCTGATGTTGACAGGAAGCCAGTTTGCGAGAGTCAGACAATGCGGAAAACACTGAGGCTACATCTACACTACAGGGGGGGGGGGTCGATTTAAGATACGCAAATTCAGCTACGCGAATAGCGTAGCTGAATTCGACGTATCAGATCCGACTTACCCTGTTGTGAGGACGGCGGCAAAATCGACTGCCGCGGCTCCCAGTCGACGGCGCTTACTCCCACCTCCGCTGGTGGAGTAAGCGCGTCGATTCGGGGATCGATTGTCGCGTCCTGACGAGACGCGATAAGTCGATCCCCAAGAGATCGATTTCTACCCGCCGATTCAGGCGGGTAGTGTAGACCAGGCCTATAGAACAAAACACTAGTCTTCAATAGTCCATGAGCCATTTGAGAATAAAGCCTTAGTCTGGAGTTAATCATCATCTTTAATGGCTCACATTTCCACTGATCACATTTGAGGAATAGGATATTTTACTGAACACGTTGCACAAGTAAACTGATCTCCTGCGTAGCAATGTTTCTGGAGCCAGTATGACGTAACTGTGAAAATGTGCATTAAGTGCTGTAATGTAAATAAAGTAGTAAAAATGCTGTAAATAAATAAATAGACTAGATATTGTTAAGGAGGATGTTGTCAACTTAACATATCAATGCATGTTTGCTATGACATCTCAGGAGGTGATCCATCACTCAACGGAATGCGCCTGGTGTCCCATGAAGGACAACAGGCAGCAGATAAATCTGGTTCATCCATATGGTGTGGAATAAGCTTTTCCCCAGGACTAAAGATTAACTGCAATTGCCAGAAACCAATGTAAAGATAATTTCAAACTTACAAAAATTCTTAACCACTTCATCAAGCCTTGTCACAAACCAATAATCACATGAAAGGCTGGATTTACTGTTTGAGGGTCTGTGCTTAAATGAAAACACAGGACGCCTTACACTTAAAGTCGAATAGGCTGGCATTTCCCAGAGTGATTGTGACAGCCGGACAAAGTAGCAGCAATACCACTGCCCACCCGTAAATACAATTTACAAAGACAAAAATATACTGGCCAAAGGCAGAACTGAGGACATTTGGCATTCCCTTTGAGTCGAAACATTCCACACATAGACTTTTGCTTCCCCAGAAACAATACAACAAAACAATCAGACTGGCCATGTTTGGCTGGAGATTTTCTTTCCAAGCTCCCCCTTTTTGCACCTCTTGTTTTAGCCAGATTTTTCAGTATTTCTTCTTCCCCTTGATCTGCCCTTTTCTTATTCCTCTTATCTCCTGACTTCCTTTTCTTCTCTCACACATGAGCTGCTCCTTGACACCACACAACAACAAACAGCAAAGTGTCAAGATGGGTTCACCTGCTAGTGCAACCAAAGGACTACTTAAAAGAACACGTATGTCTCCAGTAAGACAATGCAGACTGCATGTTCCTGTATAACGTACAAGAGAGAAAATTACAGTCAACAAAAAAACCTGTTGGACAGATTATACTGTATGAACATGGGAAGCAAGCAAAATTTGGTTGCTATTTAATTTCTCTATAAACAGCACTGCCACAGGCACAAACACTAGTCTCAAGAACACTATATAAAACCCCTATCAAGCTCTCCATTCATTTCCTAATTTTAAAGTCTGATCCTGCAACACTGATGTCCATAGGAGCTAGGCAAGCATAAGGGATGCAGGTTGGGGCCTGAATTCATTTGTAACATTCTTTTTGACTCGTATAGGGTGACCAGATAGCAAGTGTAAAAAATCGGGATGGGGTGGGGGGTAATAGGTGCCTATATAAGAAAAAGCCCCCAAAGTCTGGACTGTCCCTATAAAATCGAGACATCTGGTCACCCTAGACTCGTAGCATGTCACCCATGAGTGGTATCCTGAGGCAGTGCCATCCAGTGCATAGAACATTGGATTGGGACCCAGGGTGCCTGGGTTCTATTCCTCGCTGTAATACTGAGTTTCTGGGTGACCTTAAACAAGTCAGTCCACCTCCATTTCCCCTCCCAATCTTTGTCTGTGGGTATGTCTACACTGCAGTTAAAAACCCACAGGCTTGTGGGGCTACGGCTAAGGGGCTGTTTAACTTTTTTTTGCAGATCCTCCCACCTTGCAGGGTCCCAGAGCTCAGGCTCCAGCCCGAGCCTGAATGTCTACACGGCACCTGAACAGTACCTTAGCGCGAGGCAGCTGCCACGCGCCATCTGCAGGTTTTTAATTGCAATGTAGACATACCCAGTCTCTGCCATGAAGAGCTTACTCTCTGTCTCCTATTCTGTGTCTGTACAGGGCCTAGCACAATGATGCCTGATCTCACTTCAAACCTCTAGGTGCCACTTTAATACAAACAATGAACGACAATCCTCTTAATCACTCAACTAGCTGGATTTAGAAAGAGAGCACCTTCCAACTCTACATCGTTATTTACCAAACTGTTTAAATACAGGCACTGGCTGACGAATTCTAGACAAAGCTTGATTTGTTATCAAGGTGAATCTTTCCTATGTAGTCAGTACATTTACAAATCTAGCATTCAGCAGTTTGGCTCATACATGATCTTTGATGCTTTAATGCAAACCCCTGACTCTTAATGTAGGCTTCTTTCCTACATAAAGAAATCCCCATATGGGCAGTTTTGATGCTGGTATCCCATTCCTATATGCCACAAAGGATGCAAAACAGGATCAGACTATTGAAAAGTGACCAGATTTTCTTCAACTAATAAGTGTCCTCCTCTATATTTGAAGAATGTAATATCTTCTATTCATAATTCTGAAAATGTAAACAAAATGGTGGGGTAAGGATTTCTGGGTTTATATGTAGTTTTAAGCTGACTTTGAGAACAGAATCCAGAGGAATCCTGATAGCCACTTTGTTCTCAGGAAACAGCACTGATCCCTGACTGAAAATCCGTAGTGATCCCTTGTTATTATCAAACATATAGCAATTATGAAGGTGGTTTAAGAAATAAGTAAAGCAGGGATGCTTCACCTAGCTGCTCAAATGGTGATTTCACCGAAGTTTGTAAAACAATGCTAAGTTTCTGTGGCGAAAGGATTTTTCTGGCTTTGGGCTTTAAAACACCAGCCACCTAGAGAAATCTTACATCTTTTAAACGTAAAGTCAGCTGACCAGAAACAGGAATTACTTTAGCATCTTGGAAAAATGAAGTTCAGTATTTACAGCCTTTTAATTTTGGAGTTGCTTTCCCTTATAGTCATGGTTACATAGACCTCACAATAGGGCTTTCATCTGCTGAAGAATGTTTCAAAGAAAAGGCCAGGTACAGTCCTTAAGTCCATACTTGTTGTCAACCGGCTGTTGACAGGAGGGTAAACAGAATCTTCTGGTGCATGGCTTCTGACCGCACAAACAATGAATAAGTGATGCAGCCACTACCACGACAGCATCATCCGGAGACATCAAGCGCATCCATCCACCATCAAGATGATAAAGAGGGCAGTTCTTGAGCTCCAAAGGGGCAGGATGGGGAGCTCAAGAAGCCTCATTATTAAAGGTGCAAGTTAAATTGCCCATGACCACCACATATCCTGTTGTAATGAAGAAGAATCTTTCAGTTCCTACGGTTGTTCTCAGGGACATGTGAGAGCTGATCCTGTGACACTAGGGGACGCAGATCTGAGTTGTCTCTCTGCTGAGAGATGTACCAACGATCCAAAATATAGTCCCCGCACCAGAGCTTGGCACTGTTCCTTAGAAAAATGGTGTCTGATGTACTGTCTGAGAGGCTCCACTATTTCAGAAAAGGGACATCTTGACTTTAGCCAGCATTTCTGATGCATCTTTGAGAGGACATTGTGAAGTAAACTGTCTCGATAGTTGGCTGCACACGGTAATGCACAGTGAAGGCCCTGCCTTCACTTCTAATAACAGGGGGACCAGCCAGCTAGGACCATTAGATTGGAGACTGGAGATATCCAGGTCGTACCAATGATGATATAAAGGGCAGAGTTGATTGTTGATTCCAACTTGCCACAAGGACAACTAAAGCCCCTCATGCTGCTGCACAGTATTTGGCAAGTGCAATCATTCGGGCATTGGTAGATGTGCATAAGGTTGCAGTGGTAATGCCCCATGATTTGCCAGCAAGCCTGTGGAGGAGTGAGACTCTCGACTGCATTTCAGCCCGTCTTCTCCATGTGTTGTTGAAAAGACAAAGAGCAGCCAAGCTTTATTCCCAAATAAGTTGGGTACGGTTCAAAAATGATTGGCTAGTTGTTCTAAATGACCTGCAGCTGTTGGTGAGCTGTTTGGTGAGATAGAAACAAGGCAACACCATCTTTGGTGCATTTAGTTCGGGTCATCGCTTTGGCCAAGCAGGACTCCAGCTCCTCAAAGCTCCTTCTGGCTGTTGCCAGGCAGATGTCATCAGTGTGTACAAACTTAGTTGGCAAGATGAGTGGCAGGTCAGCTGTGTGCATTTTGTTCTATAAAAAGAGCAAGTACAGATCCCTGGGAAAGCCCATTGTTCATATGATATCAACTTGAACCATCTCCACACTTGACGATCACTGTTCTGTAAGAAATCATCAGCATAATTAACTTTACAAGTTTCTTGTCTGGGGCAAGGAGTAAGTATAATGTTAGGACTAGTCCACAGTGCCAGACTGTGTCGTAAGCTGACAAAAGGTCAACAAAAGCAGTGCTGACCTTCTGTCCTGCCTCAAAGGCGTCCTCAATAAAAGGTGTCAGTCTAATCACTTGATCCTCAGCAATACAGCCTGGTCAGAACACTGCATGGTAATGAGGCAATTAAGGATCGATTAAAGGCAACATTCCTTTAAGTACTGGTCTCTTGAGCAGCTTAAAAGCGATACCGATCAGAGTAACTGGGCAATAGATCTTCGGCTCATCCACCTTCCCTCCAGGCTTAAGAAGTGCCACTACATGTGATCTTCACCAGACCTTTGGAACGGTACAGCATTCCAGACAAGTATCATAGTCTTAGAGGCAAGTCACAACAGGATGAGCTCATGTGATTCAAGAACTCCCATTGATGGTGTCAAACACAGGAACTTTGTAAGGGTTTTATGAAAGAAATCGCTTATTCCAGTTCCTGCCTAGTGAATGGCTGGGTTAAGCTGAAGTCAGTTGAAGGGGCTGACCAAATCTTCTGAGAGCAGACAATTCCTTCCAGTCCTGGTCTCTGGGATTACTGGTCAGCTGCCTGCCAGAAGGTGGGCTGCCACAGCATTTGCTGAGACATGTAAGGTTTAGAGGTTTCCTCTACCCAAAGATGATGAAGGCAGCCCCCAAGTCCTACAGCTTGAGGGTGGGAAGTCCAGACTTTCAAAACATTCATGCCACCTTTCCTGCCTCTTAACACCAAGTGTCAGGTGCTGCCTCGCCATATTCAGGCCTAGTGGTTGGAGCGGAGGTCAGCGCCAGACCCCCCAGGGTCGGGACTGGGCCAAGGGTGGCACTGGAATCGAGATCCAGGAACAGACCAGGGTCAGAACCAAGATCAAAGTCTGTAGACAAGCCAGAACCAGTACCACAGCCACAGTCCAGGTGCAAGCCAGGGGTCAGCAATGGATGATCAGAGTCCAGGGACAAGCCCAGTCAGTACTGTATCCAGAGTCTAGGTACAGGCCAAAGTTTGAAGCTGGGTAGTCAGAGTCCAAGGGTCCAGGGAGGGTCAGAGGTAGGCCTGGGGCAATAACAGGGCTGGAGAAGGTCAGAGTAGGTCAAAGACAAGACTGGAACAGGGCTCGGGCAAGGCTGGGGCAGGAACAGAGTCAATAGCAGGCTGGGAGTTTTGAGAGTCTGATACACTGCAAGGCTGCAGGAGGGTTCCTGGCGGGGTAGTGTTGTTTCACAGGCTGATCTAAAGCTGTGGTGGGGGTTGGGGAAATACCTGGGCCTGGGGATCATCAGTAAGCTAGGCATGCAGCAGCAACATCCCAGCTGTACTGAGAGGAGACTCACCTCAGCCCCACTGGAGTGGCAGATGAACAAGCAGCCCTGGTTTGGTTGCAGGTTTGCCTCACACTAAGAAATCCATTAACATATTAGTGGCTTATTTTGTCCCCTCAGGCAAAGGAGACTGATTTTTTGGTAAACAGCCTGATACTGATCCAATGCAGAATCTGAAATGGCGAATGGGGAGACCACAGTGAAGTATTCCGTAGAACTTTGGCGGCATCTTATATGAACTTGACTGAAAGTGCAGAAAAGGCTCCATGATGATCGCTGAGGAGGAACCAAGGCCAGGAAAACTAGGCTAGTTTCCATTATAAAAAGAGATATTAAGTGGAAATATAATAGTTGTTCAGGTGGGTAAAAATGCTCTTAGCCAGAGCGTGAACCAAGATTAAAGATGATCACACATTAAAGTAATTTAGGAAATACGTGTTACACTGGGTAATCGAGAACAACACCGCCTGCACTCTGAGGCAAGTGTTTATGTAAATTCTGTGGCAAGGCCTGGATTCTGCAGCAACCCATGGTGAGTTTGGGACTGGGGGCACACAGATTATTTGGATGTTCCTAATAAAATGATGAGCAGTGAAATGGTTAACAGTGTTGTTGTTTAAACTGTTGCTGATCAATCTCATGGTTAATAACCTGCTGAGCTGAATGGAGTGGTTCATAGCTTCCTTTTGGGTTTCTTATAGTCTAAAGCATTGGTTTGTTCTTGGTTTACATTCTCAACCATAAGGGAATATGCCGTGGCTGCAGAATCAAGGAATACATGAGCCTCTGAACACAGTGCAGAACAGAATAACAAAAGTCAGCTGCACAACTGTGAGTGTACACCACAAGGAGTTAGATGGATGTGTAACAATGGAATCACGGGATACAAACTGTAGCTAGGAAGGTGAATAACCTTCTTCCACCCCAAAATGTTACTATAGGTATCTTCCATTGCACAGTGTAGTGGGGTAGGTCACCCTGTTTTTGGCAGCACACTATGCACACGCTTGTCTTTGCCTTTCAACACATATGTGCTTCACACTCATTGTCCTTTCAGACAGCTCTCTGATAAGCAAAATAAGCAACAGTAAAGCACAATTTCTGTAATACAACAGCTATTATTATTGATTTCACTGGTTTGTTTATTCACATGTTTAATTGGTTATGTTAATGGAATTTTAATCCACATTTCACTTGTATGTGGCTGATAACACAATACTTTTGTGTGGCTGCAGTGACATTTTCCTACCATTACCATTCATCACCAAGGGTTAAGGACAATCCAGTCAATCCATTATAACGTTCCCAGCAATCTTATGCTAACTGGCAATTCTAAATGTTTTATTTAGTTAGGTTTCAATTAAACTTTACTGTATAGAGTGATGAGGTAATTCCAGGGTCATGTATGCTATATGATCTTTAAAAAATGGGTAAACCAAAGAAATTATTTGATTGGTTAACAAAGATTTCAGTCATTTTAAGATAAAGATTTAACACTGTAAACATTCAGATTTAAGATTATTGGGAATTGTGCATCCAGACCTGTTTGGAAGCTTTGAAAATCTCATATAAAAGTATAAGTAGAGAGGAATGTTGAAAGAGGATCCAAGTAATGTGATTGTCTAATGTGTCAGGCATTAGTTCTACAGAAGTAGCCTGTCTATCCCAACTGAAACTGTATCATCTACAAAACAAAGGCAAACCTCTATTGCCCCTGGGGGTTCGCGAAATGTTCCAGGGTGTTCTTGGGAAAAAATTCCCTAATTGCAGACAGAGCTGTCCCTAGGTACCCCTGGCAGCATGGGGCCAGCAGCCTGGAGCCCCTGAACTTCCAAGATCTAAGCAGATCAAAGCAAGCATATCTATCACACTGAGGAGATTTAAACTTCAAAACTCCTTATAAGAAATGGAAAGGGAGGTGGATATTTTTTGCTGATTTTAAAATTAAACAGGCAGCTAGTATTGTTTTTATGAAGAACAAGTTTAAGCTTTGTTGTAACATGCATTTTTTGCTGGGACTGCTCAAGACCTGAATGCTTGTGGAAGGAGGAACTCTTTGAGTTGGCTTCTTAAATACCTTCATGCTGTTTCACATCTGATACTCCTTGATGAAACATAGGAGCCTTGTCTTATTCGAAGTGATACAAGTGACGAAAGTGAGATCTTGGAAGAGTGTTGCTGTTTTCATAATGTAATAAAAATACTGTAATGATTAATAATAATTAATAATAAATAGTGTGTAATAAGCGTGTCATAAAAACAAATGTTATATTTCCAAGATCACTGCTTTTATAATATATACTCAGGTAAAGGAGAAAATCCCTGGAAATATTCATTTTTAGGAGGGGGTTCGCGAGACTTGACATTTTAGTGAAAGGGGTTCACAGGTTGTTAAAGTTTGGGAACCACTGCTCTGTTGAGTCATTGCCTGGAGAAACATGGTGAGCTGGGGGCCAGTGGTCTTTGGCTAACCCTTGGGCCATCAGTTCTTCCCAACCAACCTTTACATCCCAAGGAATAGATGATGTTTAAGCAGAAAATGTTTAAATTAGGGCTGCCTATTAATCCCAGTCAACTCACACAATTAACTCAAAAAAATTAATTGCGATTAAAAAAATTAATTGCGATTAATTGCAGTTTTAATCGCACTATTAAACAATAGAATACCACGAAGTTTATTAAATATTTTGGATGTTTTTCTACATTTTCATATATATTGTATTCTGTGTTGTAATTGAAATCAAAGTGTATATTATTTTTTATTATAAATATTTGCACTGTAAAAATTATAAATAAAATAAATAGTATTTTTCAACTCACCTCATACAAGTACTGTAGTGCAATCTCTGTCGTGAAAGTGCAACTTACAAATGTAGAATTATTTTTGTTACATAACTGCACTCAAAAACAAAACAATGTAAACTTCAGAGCTTACAAATCCACTCAGTCCTACTTCTTGTTCAGCCAATCACTCAAACAAGTTTGTTTACATTTGCAGGAGATAATGCTGCCCTCTTCTTATTTACAATGTCACCAGAAAGTGAGAACAGGCATTTGCATGGCACTTTTGTAGCTGGCATTGCAAGGTATTTACATGCCAGATATGCTAAACATTAATATGCTTCTTCATGCTTTGGCCGCCATTGCAGAGGACATGCTTCCATGCTGATGACGCTCGTTAAAAAATATGTGTTAATTAAATTTGTGATTGAACTCCTTGGGGGAGAATTGTATGTCCCTTGCTCTGTTTTACCAGCATTCTACTATATATTTCATGTTATAGCTGTCTCAGATGATGACTCAGCACTTCTTGTTCATTTTAAGAACACTTTCACTGCAGATTTGACAAAACACAAAGAAGGTACCAATGTGAGATTTCTAAAGATAGCTACAGCACTCAACCCAAGGTTTAAAAATCTGAAGTGCCTTCCAAAATCTGAGGCATGAGGTGTGGAGCATGCTTTCAGAAGTCTTAAAAGAACAACACTCTGATGCAGAAACTACAGACCCCAAACCACCAAAAAAGAAAGCTGCTTTGGATTGTTATTGAGCAGAACCCGTTATCAGCATGGATGCGTGTCCCCTGGAATGGTGGTTGAAACATGAAGGAACATATGAATCTTTAGCACTTCTGGCACGTAAATATCTTGCAATGCTGGCTACAACAGTGCCATGTGAATGCCTGTTCTTACTTTCAGGTGGCACTGTAAACAAGAAGCAGGCAGCATTATCTCCTGCAAATGTAAACAAACTTGTTTGTCTGAGCGATTGGCTGAACAAGAAGTAGCACTGAGTGGACTTGCAGGCTCTAAAATCTTACATTGTTTTATTTTTGAATGCAGTTATCTTTTTGTACATAATTCTACATTTGTAAGTTCAACTTTCATGATAAAGAGATTGCACTACAGTACTTGTATTAGGTGAATTGAAAAATACTAATTTTTTTTGTTTTTTACCTTGCAAATATTTGCAATCAAAAATAAATATAACGTGAGCACTGTACACTTT
The DNA here is from genome assembly GCF_028017835.1 of Emys orbicularis. NCBI lineage: Eukaryota > Metazoa > Chordata > Testudines > Emydidae > Emys > Emys orbicularis. The sequence goes on from NC_088696.1 coordinate 23,043,438, forward strand.
GTATTTTGTGTTGTAATTGAAATCAATGTATTTGAAAATGTAGAAAACATCCAAAAATATTTAAATAAATCGTATTCTATTATTGTTTAACAGTGCGATTAATCATGATTAATTTTTTTAATTGCTTGACAGCCCTAATTTAAATGTTAAAAACAAGGCCACCTTGTCAGGTTTTGCCTCTTTTCCTTAGAGTCTAATTTTGCACATGCAATTAATTGCACCCTAAAAAGCACGTGTAGACCTTCTCGCCAGCTTCCTGATCTCTCCATGTAGACTGAAGTTTTGCACCATGCCACAATTGCCATGTGGACTGGTGGAAGGAGAGCCTGACCTCAGGGACTGAGTAGCCCGTGGGCTGTAGCAGGGACTTCTGTAGCAAGAGCTAGGAGCACTAGCTAGGTAGGGAAAGGGCCAGCTGGGGCTATCTGCCAAGCACCCTCTCCAGAGCTGTACAGCCCCAGTGATGGCAGATGAATGCTTTTTACAGCCTGAACTCTGGATGTTGTCTCCTGCCTATTGGTTGTTTGTCCCAAACCTGTCACTCTCAATGCCGCTTTGTCTTCCACTTGCCTATGTACCCTTCCCATTCCCCCACCCCCACTTTAATCATCCCAAGTTCCTTATACCACATGCCACTCAATTTCCTTCTTCCTTTTATTGACTCCCCCCACCTGACATACCCATCTTTTCCACTCACCCCAACCCTGCCCCCGAATAATTAAAAGCAGGAAAAAAACCTGAACAAGACACATGATCAATTTGCTTGTACCTTGCATCTGCTTCCCCACCCTCACCCCACAACCTTTGTCTGGGTTTAGTCCATTTCAAATACAAGCTCTCTGGGACGTGCTCCCATGAGTCCGAGCAGCACCCAGCACAGCAAGGCCCTCCTCCTTATAATGATAGACTCAAAGAGCTCAATCTATTTAGCTTAACAAAGAGAAGGGGTGAGTTGATCATAGTCTATAAGTATTTACATAGGGAACGAATATTTAATAATGAGCTCTTCAGTCTAGCAGAGGAAGGTCTAACACGGTCCAATGGCTGGAAGTGGAAGCTAGATAAATTCAGACTGGAAACAAGGGGTACATTTTTAATGGTGAGAGTAATTAACCACTGGAACAATTTACCAAGTGTCGTGGTGGATTCTCCTTCTCTGGCAATGTTTACATCAAGATTGGATATTCGTCTGAAAGATCTGCTCTTGGGATTATTTTGGGGCAGTTCTATGGCCTGTGTTATACAGGAGATCAGACTAGATGATCACAGTGGTCCCTTCTGGCCTTGGAATCCCTGAATCCTGAAAGGGACCTTCCCCCATATCAATAACAACAGATAGTTCCTGCTTGGAGCATGAGTATCATTGGTCACATTTTGTTCCAGGGATCACAGCCAGCAAGAATATAGGCATATAATGAAGCTACTCTTGCAGCCAACACTGGATCTGTAACTACTTCTGGGCGGTATTTCTACAAACAGGCAAAATTTGTGAAAAATAAACAATAACATTGTGTAATTCTCAGGAAAGATTTGTAGTGTAAGCATCAAAGGGTGAAACTCTCTTTGCTCACATACAGCCAGAGTAATTGGGCTCTTGGTGGGCAGATGGGTTGGGGTGGTGTAATCCACACTGCAACCTGGGGCCAAGAGCATGGCACTGCTACACAGCCTCCCTTCTCCTCCTCCTGCCAACACGTACACACAGCTTCTAGTCCAATATGCTGACTAGATTAGCAGTCCCATCCTCTGTGTAGCAGTTGTGCAGAGTATTGGGGCCAGTGGATCCATGTAAATGGGCTCCTCCTCTGGACAACTCCCAGCCTGGCTCTTTCGCAGCTGCCATGCCAGGCTATGACATGCCAGGCTATGCAAAGACACTCCAAGAACCTTTGTGTTCTGGTTGCATTCCCAAACCACTATGGAATTTAGTGGTGCAGGGGGCATCTTGGGAGAACACATTGGAAACAGTGCAAGGGGTAAGGGGTTTTCATTGCTTTATTGATGCTATTTAGGTGTCAAAATCTAGAGGAAAGCGAAGGGTGGAGAGATAGCTTAGTGGTTTGAGCATTGGCCTGCTAAACACAGCGTTGTGAGTTCAATCCTTGAGGGGGCCACTTAGGGATCTGGGGCAAAATCAGTACTTGGTCCTGCTAGTGAAGGCAGGGGATTGGACTCAATGACCTTTCAAGGTCCCTTCCGGAGATAGGATGTCTCCATTATATATATATATATAAAAAAAAAGGGTCTTGCAACGGGATGTAAAGAGTCAGTTGGACGCAGAGAGGCAAGAACGATGTTCAAGACGGGGTTGATGAAGGAGGTGAAGATGGATGTTGGGTATTTGAGGAACAGAGGGAAAGAACTATGCCATAGAAAGAGATGGGGCTTGAGACATGGGAGTGGAAGCAAATCCATGGATGATTGTTAAGACTAAGAGGAGAAGCTGCTCTAGTGGATTCTAGAAAGCCAGTAAGCACTTCTTCTAAGGGCTCGTCTACACTTACTGGAGGATCGACGCTGTGGTGATCGATGCATCGGCGGTCAATTTAGCGGGTCTAGAAGACCCGCTAAATTGACCACCGATCGCTCTCCCATCAACTCCTGTACTCTACCTGATCGAGAAGAGTAAGACGTTGCGTAGTGTGGACCCCGCGGTAAGTAGATCTAAGCTACATCGATTCGAGTTACGCTATTCACGTAACTTAAATTGCGTAGCTTAGATCGACTTTTCCCTTTAGTGTAGACAAGGCCTAAGAATGAGCACAGCCATTTCCAGATATGGGAGAGGAGACAAGCTGCTGCATTGTGCACAACAGTGCAAAATGTTGGAAATCAATTGTAAATCATGAGTTTGGGATTCTTTGAGATGAAGTGTAATCTGATTTACAATGTTACAAAAAGAAATTAAAATTAATTCCAACATGATTGTGGGTATACCGCAATTTAATATAACCACGCTGTGGCCTTTAAATCTCTGAATCGCAATATGCCAACAATCATTAGTTCTTTAAGTTTCACATTTTATTTTAAAATGTAAATTGGAAATATCAGATAGTTTGTTATTTACATTTTAGAATTATGATCCTTGCTTAAAAACATAGCACTCCATGGTGTAATAAAGTCATTGTGCAACTATTGCATAGTTAGGGTGGTTAAAGGCACTCCACTTCACCTCATCATTTCTTTTTGCTTAAATATTATGCCACATACTGATTAATACCAGACCAATAAAACCATTTTAGCAATCTGGTTAGAGTCTTTTGTCTACCCAGATGGCCTGCAATGTTAATGTGTGACAATTTCAACAATGAACCAGGACTGTTTTATGGAACCAACATTTGTTCCACTGCTTTTTCTTTTCAGGCTCAGAATTTTGACACAGATGGTACAAATTACTCAAAAAACAGAAATGTTCATTTAGAAGGTTTAAATATGTGGTTTTACTCAGGCCATCCGAATCTTTTACATTTGCAGTTCAGTAAATTTACTAACAACCCTGCTGTAATTAAGGTCTATAAAAAACATTTTCCCCTTTTCTGCTGGCTTCCCCCCCCCCTTAAATGTGTACATTTCATTATGCTTCCAAATAAGTATTAATATTTATTCCAGTTTTGTAATGCTTTGAATTGTGCAGAACTTACACTGTTCAAGCTTACGTCCATACCTTTTTAATTATTGCAGCATTTAGTCTGTATCAATTTATTAATCCCTGATAGAACCTAAACATTGCTAGATCATCAAAAAAAAAATCAATGGGTGTTCGGCTGCAAGCTGCAGAGCATCTTTATTTAAAGTGCGAGATGTGCAACCTTGAGGTTGAGTACAGAATTGTGAAGGTGGGAAAGTGCTAGATTTGTATGATAGTGAAATTACAGCAACTAAGGGAAAACTGACTGCATGGGGTAAAAAGGGAAACAGTGTCTAAGGAGAGGTGCACTAAACCTTTGATTCTGAGCCTGTGAACGGCGAGCTGCTAGTGTTCCACTGTAACTCACAAGAGAAATAAGTAAGCAAAATCCCAGGAAGGCAAAGGGGTTAACCCATAGCAACTCAATGCTGCCCTAGAAACATATATATCAGGAATTCTTAGCTTTAAATCCAGACGGGTTTGAGTCCTAAACTGGGACTTGGGCATATAATCAGTACTGCAACTCAATTGACTGCAACTCAATTCTGGATGGAGGAGCTCCACTGCTTGAGCGTCATCCTCCAATGGGACATTACAGTCAAACTTCCCTTTATGCCCATTTTTGGTAGCTAAGGATCCCACAGCACTTTCTGAAGAAGCCTCCCAGATACCATTCCCTCTCTTTATAGAGCAAATATCCATGTCTCAGACTGCATCTTGGTTATTGCTGAGTGTACAGTGGCTGTTCCATGCCATTGCACCCTACCAGCTGCTACCAAACTGGATGGTGAGGTAGAGCCAGTGGGGATAGGCTGATATTCAGATGGCCAATTATTCTGGAAATAAATTCAGAAAAGCTTATTATGGAAATAATGGGGGAAAATATTAACTCAGAGGCAGTGGTATCATAGGTGCTGGAGCTAGGGGTGCTGCCGCACCCCTGGCTTGAAATGGTTTTCATCATATACAGGGTTTAGAGTTTGGTTCAATGGCTCTCAGCACCCCCACTGTACAAATTGTTCCAGCACCCCTAAGTGGTAGCATCAAAAGGGGACGTGGCAGAGAAAGGAACCTCATTTTTAAATAATTTTCCATGGTGTTGGATGTCCACATCTTCCATGAATTAGTCATGGCCGCAAAGACGGTAAGAGGCAGCATTACACAGTGCTACCCTTTGGATCTATCTGTTGTCTCTGATCTATACCTAGATCGAAGCTCCTCGGAGCAGGGACCATCTTTGTTATGTGCTCATGCAGTGCCAAGCACAATGGTGCAAGGACCTCTAGGTGTTATCATAATAAAAAATACATAATAAGATGCCGACAGCCCTGGATGAGCAAGGCACTACAACAGAGAATCAAAACAACCAGAAGATAAGCAGCAGTATAGGGTTTCGCTGGTCACAAAGGGGTGGGCGAGCCCAGGTCAGCCTACCCAGAGGCCATATGGCATCTACCAGCCCTCAGTGTTACCATCACAGCTTCTCTCCATTCAAGGTAGGCTGCTTGGATCGAGGTGCTGCTGTACGAGCGCAGTAAGTCATCTGCTTCCTGAGGATCCTTTTTAGTTTTAAGATGGCTGAACTGAAAGTGACTGGTTTACTGTAATTGTGAGAGCTGGGTTCCACACTGTTCACCACACAGCCCGCTGGCTGTCTTTCCAAACCCTAGAACTACATTAAGGAGGTGCTCAATTGGATGTACTTCATGATCTGCAAATCCATGTCATTGTACTAGTCAGACCACCAGAGAAATACAAGGCAATTTCAAGGCATTGCAATTGCATACAGCAACAAAGCGTGGCTATTTCAGTCCCCTCAACTAATTTACCTGAACCCTTCTCTCTTTTGTTAACAGTACAATTGTAGCCTTTTGTTATTTCAGTTATCATCATCATCACGATGTACTGGTTTATATCTGATTATGTTCCTGTGTTAGTTCTTGGTTAGAATATTATTTAAAACAAATCAGTTAATTCAACTTTAGAGTCAAATTAAAAAAAAATAAAACTACACAAAACACTGCTGTCCTTTACTAATCCGTTCAGAAAGTACAATGTATTTGTGTACGAAGCTTCAATTCATTATGGTATTCTATTAGGTCTGACAGCAGAAAGTGCATTTTGAGTTTTTAAATGTTGTTTCCATTAGAATCAATCACGCCATGCAATTAAGTCAATAGTCTCACCATTTTTGCTGTTATGAGCTAAACCATCCTAAATATATTGACAGCTGTCTCCTATAAGATGACACAAATTAGGTTGAGAGGGCATAAGCCTAAATGTCACCAGTGGGAGGATATCAGTTATTCTTTCAGAAATCTACCTAATTTTCAAACCCCATAAGGCATGCAGTAGACTCTCTTTGCATTGGCAGCATGCAGTAATCAATGTTTTGCATATTACAATCAATAACATGCTTAAATGTTTAAGTTTTGCATTCTTTTGCAATAAATATTGATATATTACAAACTATGTTCATTGGACTTTTTGTTTGCAGTATGTACTGTATCATTCAGCAAATAAGTGAGCTAAATATTGTTTGTTACAAAACAGATGTCAAATGAAATTATGCCATATGTGCTATTAAACACTTTTCTTATTTTTTTGTACAGTGAAAACCAAGATTTAGTTTCAGAAGTGAATGTATTTAGCTTTTCAAGGATCTGAAGCATGAAAGCAACATCTTTGAAATATTTTTTAAACCTGCTGTGCATCATGTAATCCAGTTTTGTAAGCTAAATCTAAGTGTTTTTAGAATATCTTCAAAATAAATAAATACATCATAAAATCTTTGATGGTAATACCACCACTCCACAGGTCCCAAATCTTTCTAAAAGAAACAGGCAAGCATTAAGTTCCTAGGGATGTTGTCCTGTCAGATGCTCTAAGGACAAAGAATTTTACAAGCAGAGAAATTATGTTAATTTGGAAATTTTTATACATTTTAACCCATATAAACTAAATTCACATACAGCCTGTGTAGATCTTTGTTGTGGATTTTTCATACTGGAGTCTGGGTATATACTGTATACAGGATTCGTGAAAAAAAATCAATGTGAACACAGACTACCTTGTAAATGAGACACTGCAATTCAAAGATTCAGTCTGTGCCTTGTCTTATTGAGAAAGCTTAAAAACAAAGTATGTAGCATGATCTATATCTCTAGGCTCTGAAAGTGTGAACTCTAAAACAGAATGAGCAGAATGCAAGAAACATGTTGCTAAGAGCCATACAGTAAAACAAAATCTGGATGCCACAAGAATAGTGACATCGGCATCAGAGGCAAAGACACATCCACCCACAAATGGAAATACAGCGTGTCGGAAAAACTAGAGGAAGAGAAGCAGATGCAGCAGCAGCAGCAGGAGGAAGAAACCCAAAGTGAAGCTCTTCAGCCTCCATACGTAGTTTCCTTTCTCCTAGTTATCAAAAGATGGAAAGTTTAGGCAGGGGACGAGAGGAGATGGAAGGGCCAAGGGAGCATGTCTCTGTTTTAGGCAAGGAACCAAGTGCAGTGCCACACCCAGAACAGATCTCCCCAAGCAGCACTGCAAGCAAAATACAAGAGGACTGTGACTATTATTATGTCATTTTCTAAAAACATTATTTATTAAGATTTCCCTGTGATGCAAATGACTGTTTCCTTGTCAAATGAGCATTAGGACTGGGAAGAATGTCCTTGGTCCTTTGCCAGGATGGACTTAGATACCAAAGGTAACGGGGTATCTGAAATAGTGTGAACAAATGTTCACACTTTTTTGGGAGAAGTCCCATCTCAAAACAATGGGCATATTAACCATTTCCAGATTGTGGTGGGGAAAGCCTCTCTCAGTTCTGAGCCCCTGATGCAAATCTATCTGAAATTAGACATTTTGCACAATCTTCAGTTCCTGGAAGGAGTTTGCTTCTAACCAGCCATAAATTCAGAATTAGCAAAGATGATGGTGCCTTGTTTGCACCTTATGCGACTTTTGATGGCATGGGAAGGATTCTGACTCAGATGTGCACAGGCAAAAGTGAAAATGGATCTACAGCCCAGGAGCTTGGTATGCAGAATATACGGGGCTAAATGCCTGGTGGATAAAAGTTAGATACAGTTGCAGTAGTCTGCTTGCTAAAATCTACATAGAAGCTCTTCCAACACAATGATTAGGGCCCTACCAAATTCACGGTCCATTTTGGTCAATTTCATGGTCATAGGATTTTAAAAATCATAAATTTCATGATTTCAGCTATTTAAATCTGAAATTTCACAGTGTTGTAATTGTAGGGGTCCAGACCCAAAAAGGAGTTGTGTGTGTGTGTGTGTGTGTGTGTGTGTGTGTGTGTGTGTGTGTGTGTGTGTGTGTGTGTGTGTGTGTGTGGCTCACGGTTATTGTAGGGGGGTTGCAGTATTGCTATCCTTACTTCTGCGCTGCTGCTGGCAGGGTGCCGCCTTCAGAGCTGGGCGCCCAACCAACACCCGCCACTCTGGCTGCCCAGCTCTGAAGGCAGCACAGAAGGGTGGCAATACTGTGACCCCCCTAAAATAACCTTGTGACCCCCCTGCAACTCCTTTTTGAGTCAGGACCCCCAATTTGAGAAACGCTGGTCTCCTCTGTGAGATCTGCCTCGTATGGGGTAAAAACTCACAAAAGACCAGATTTCACGGTCCATGATGTGTTTTTCATGGCTGTGAATTTGGTAGGGCCCTAACAATGATGTCTATTGTCTTATAACTTATGTATACCTCCACTGGGAGTGGCAATACTCATGTGAGAGTAAGAGGTCTAAGGAAAGAGAAGGGACAGCAGAAGTTCAGCTTGGACTTGAAAACCCCTATTCAGGTGATATGGAGAGAGGGTGATGCACAGAAGGGGACACTCCACTCACACCCCTTCAACGGTGTGCCATATCAGCCCCTGCTTATGCCAAAAAAGTGATGGTGTAGAAGGAGCAGGGCTTATGGTCTCCAATACACACCTAAGGCCAAGGATTACAGGTATGAGGTGCCAAACCCTATGGATTTAGGTATTATACATGTAACTCCTCCAGATCTCACATCAATGGCAGCATGACTAGTTTAACTGCCACATCATCCTTGGTCTCCCAGCAGCCACCACACACATACTGCAGTCAAAAAGGTGACCAAGCATGTAAAGAAAATTAGCACTGAGTCAGAATTAACTTCCAGAGCAAACTGCAGTGAAAGTTATGCCCCTTTACCACAAGAGAATGCTCTAGAAACAAGCTGCCCCCTTGCTAGCCTCTCTAAACTCCATTAACTACACAGAACAACAAAGGAACAGATGTCCCATGCCGCTGCCTGGCCGGCACATGGCATATAATCATTGCTTCCCCCTGGAGAGGGCTCCTGGCCCCTTCTGCATGAATAGGATCATAGGGCCCAAATATCATTACAGTTAGTGGAATATTATTGTACACAGCACCATCCTTTTCAACAACCAAATTTTGGTTCCTAGGTTATTAACATTAACAAAAAATATCAGCAGTCGAGATAACATACACAACTTTTAAGTACTATAACCGGTTTCAATAAAATCTGTTTCCTTCAGACCATGTACAGAGCAAGTGGTACACACCCCAGGAGGCACGGCTCGCCCAGCTTCCCAATGTGAGGGACCGGGGCTGAGTGTCTCTCCCCCTCCCCTTGTACAAAGGCCGGTGACAATAACCTATAATGCGTATATTAACCATTTCCAGATTATGGTGGGGAAAGCCTTGCTCAGTTCTGAGCCCCTGATGCAAATCTATCTGAAATTATCTTTCCCAGGACATATTGCACAATCTTCAGTTCCTGGAAGGAATTTGCTTCTAACCAGCCATAAAGACGACAATATGCTCTGGGGAGTCCAAGGGCTGCATCCTTCTAGAGACCCCAAATTGCTCCCTATGGAAATGTCTTAGGCCTGGTCTACACTAGGAGGTTATGTCGAATTTAGCAGCATTAAATCGAATTAACCCTGCACCCATCCACACAACGAAGCTATTTAGTTCGACATAGAGGTCTCTTTAAATCGATTTCTGTACTCCTCCCCGACGAGGGGAGTAGCGCTAAATTCGACATGGCCAGGTCGAATTTGGGTAGGTGTGGATGGAATTTGACGCTAATAGCTCCAGAAGCTATCCCACAGTGCACCACTCTGTTGACGCTCTGGACAGCAGTCCAAGCTCGGATGCTCTGACCAGCCACACAGGAAATGCCCCAGGAAAATTTGAATTCCTTTTCCTGTCTGGCCAGTTTGAATCTCACTTCCTGTTTGGACATCGTGGCGAGCTCAGCAGCACTGGCAACGATGCAGAGCTCTCCAGCAGAGGTGACCATGCAATCGCAGAATAGAAAGAGGGCCCCAGCATGGACTGATCGGGAAGTCTTGGATCTGATCGCTGTGTGGGGTGATGAGTCCGTGCTTTCAGAGCTGCGATCGAAAAAACGGAATGCGAAGATCTACGAGAAGATCTCAAAAGCCATGACGGAGAGAGGATACAGCCGGGATGCAACGCAGTGCCGCGTGAAAATCAAGGACCTGAGATAAGGCTACCAGAAGACCAAAGCGGCAAACGGATGCTCCAGATCCCAGCCCCAGACATGCCGTTTCTACGAGGCACTGCATTCCATTCTAGGTGTGGCCGCCACCACTACCCCACCACTGACCGTGGACTCTGACGATGGGATATTGTCGACGGCCGCTTCCTCAGAGATGTTCGCGGACGGGGAAGATGAGGAAGGAGATGAGGAGGACGAGGCAGTCGACAGCGCTTACAATGCTGATTTCCCCGACAGCCAGGATCTCTTCATCACCCTCACGGAGATCCCCTACCAACCCTCCCACGGTGTTAACCGTGACCCTGAATCAGGGGAAGGATCAGTCGGTAAGTGTTTTAAACATGTAAACATTTATTTTGAACAGAACAGGAATGGAATATTAACAATGGGTTTTTCATGATTACTTTGCCCTAGGCGCTTAACTTTTTAGTCCTTGCCAGTACAACTACTGCAAAAGTATCTCAAAATGTCTGGTTTTTCATGATTAGTTTGCCCTAGGCGCTCTACGTTTTAGTCCTTGCCAGTGCAGCTACTGGAAAATTATGTCAAGATGTCCGGGGATAGAGTTGAAATCCTCCTGGGACATCTCCACGAAGCTCTCCTGGAGGTAATTTGAGAGCCTTTGCATCAGGTTCCTGGGGAGAGCGGCCTTATTGCGTCCTCCATGGTAGGAAACTTTTCCGCGCCAGGCTAGCAGCAAGTACTCTGGGATCAGTGCCTCGCACAGCATGGCCACATACGGCCCTGGTGCTTGCTGGCATTCACGCAGCATGCGGTCTTTCTCAGTGTCCGAAATCCTCATCAGAGTGATATCACTCATGGTGACCTGCTTTAAATTAGAGGAATGTTAGTATTGGGACTGCTTGCCTGTTCCTTTACATAACTGTAACCGGCGGTTTACAGCCACGCGGTGGAGGCGGGACAGGGGCAGCATACAGGGATCTTTCCCGGGGACAGCCGCGAGGGGGGTGGGACAGGGGCAGAGTTCATGCTTGCCGGATTGCCGGCAGCAGGAACTGGCCAACGCTAGGAGCATTGCTTTGAACGTGAAAGGAGGGCACTGCTATAAATTAAACTTTCAGCAGCCAAAAGTGTATGGCTTACCATGTCCGCCTGCTACCCGAATTCCACTGTCCTGCCCCGCTTGTGTGATCTGTACTCCAAGACCCCAGGCACTGACTGGGAAGGCCGAAAATTCGACCTTGTCCTGAGTGCACATGTGATAGGTGCTGTGCATGGTCTTGTTCACAGAGAAAGATTATGTTCATTGTTCACAAAAATGTATCTTTGTGAGGAATTCACTCCCTTTTTCCCATCCCACAGCTGCGAGTGTCTCCCGACCTACCCCGGCATCCCCCTCCCAGAGGCTGGCGCAGATTAGGCGCCGAAAGAGAAGGACATGGGACGAGATGTTCTCCGAACTTACGGGCTGCTCCCAAGCCGAGGTGGCACAGCAGACCCAGTGGAGGGAGAACATGTCGCAATACCAGCGATCACACAGCGAACGGGAGGACAGGTGGCGGCAGGAAGACCAGCAGGCGACTCAAACGCTGCTTGGACTAATGAGGGAGCAAACGGACACGCTCCGGCGCCTTGTAGATGTTCTGCAGGACCGGAGGCAGGAGGACAGAGCCCCGCTGCAGTCTAGCTCTAACCGCCCTCCCCCGCCACAAAGTCCCATCCCCCCCTCACCCAAAGTCCCAAGGAGGAGGGGCAGCAGGGGCCGTGAAAACAGTCACTCCACTCCTGCAGACTGCTCAAGTACCAGATGGCTCTCATTTCCAAAGTTTTGAGAAGTCCTTTCCTTCACTCCAAAAGCACCTCACCCAAGCCCCTGTCCCAGTGTCATCCCCTACCTGTGTAGTTGTTAATAAAAAATACGTTTCTTTTAATTACTGTTTCCATCAGGTTCTTTTAGAGGAGAGTGTGTTTGAAGGGGGGAAAGGGGGTTGGTAATTGGAGAGGACAGTCACCTTTACCAGGGTACAGACACGGGGGCAGGTTCAACAGCAGGTCACACACACATTGCAGTCACTAGGCACCCTGGTCAGTCTGGGAGGTGGTTTTCATGTTCTATGTGGGGGGGCTATGTGAGTTTGTGGCGGGGGAGGGCGGTTACAGATCTTATGCAGTGGTCCTTAGCCTGGATGACAGAGCCACGCAGCAGGGGATCTGTAACCGTCCTACCCCGCCACAAAGTCACATAGCCCCCACACACAGAGTCCCGAAAAGGAGGGGTGGCAGGCTCCGTTGAAACAACCAGTCCACCACTGCGGACCGCTCTAGGAGCAGGAGCCTGTCATTCCTCGAGTTTAGAAGCATCCTTTCCATCACTACACCCGCTCCCCACCACAGTCTGCATCCCAGTTTCAACCCTTTACCACGAAACCCTTAATAAAGAAAACGGTGTTAATGAACAAAGTTCCATTTATTTTATTTTTAAAGGTGTGTTGGAAGGGGGGAAATGGGGTGAAGGGGGTATGTAACTGGAGAGGATAGTCAACATTAACTGGGTAAAGAAACGGGGGCAGGTTCAGCTTCTCTTTAAACAAACTTAATAGTCACAGGTTACCCTGCTCACTGTGGAACCTAGCTTTCAAAGCCTCCTGGATGCACAGCGCCTCCCGCTGGGCTCTTCTAATCGCACGGCTGTCTGGCTGGGCGTAATCAGCAGCCAGGCGATGTGCCTCACCCTCCCACCCCGCCATAAAGGTCTCCCCCTTGCTCTCACAGAGATTGTGGAGCACACAGCAAGCTGCAATAACAATGGGGATATTGGTTTCGCTGAGATCAGAGCGAGACAGTAAGCTTCTCCATCTCCCCTTGAGACGTCCAAAAGCACACTCCACCACCATTCTGCACTTGCTCAGCCGGTAGTTGAAGAGTTCTTTTTCACTGTCCAGGGCGCCTGTATAGGGCTTCATGAGCCAGGGCATTAGCGGGTAGGCTGGGTCCCCGAAGATCACTATAGGAATCTCCACATCCCCAACAGTTATTTTGTGGTCCGGGAAGTAAATACCTTCCTGCAGCTATCTAAACAGACCAGAGTTCCTGAAAACACGAGCGTCATGAACCTTGCCCGGCCATCCGACGTTGATGTTGGTAAAATGTCCCCTATGGTCCACCACTGCTTGCAGGACCATTGAAAAGTAGCCCTTTCTGTTAATGTACTGGCTGGCCTGGTGGTCCGGTCCCAGGATAGGGATGTGAGTTCCATCTATAGCCCCACCGCAGTTTGGGAATCCCATCGCGGCGAAGCCATCTATGATGACCTGCACGTTTCCCAGGGTCACTACCTTTGAGAGCAGTAGCTCAACGATTGCGTTGGCTACTTGCATCACAGCAACCCCCACGGTAGATTTGCCCATGCCAAAGTGGTTCGCGACTGACCGGTAGCTGTCTGGCGTTGCAAGCTTCCAGAGGGCTATGGCCACTCGCTTCTGGACAGTCAGGGCTGCTCGCATCCGGGTGTCCTTGCGCTTCAGGGCAGGGGACAGCAACTCACAAAGTTCCAGGAAAGTTCCCTTACGCATGCGAAAGTTTCGCAGCCACTGTGATTCATCCCAGACCTGCAGCACTATGTGGTCCCACCAGTCCGTGCTTGTTTCCCGGGCCCAGAATCGCCATTCCACAGCATCAACATGACCCATTGCCACCATGATATCCACGGCGCGGGGTCCCGTGCTTTGCGAGAGGTCTGTGCCACTCTCAGACTTAATGTCCTCACCGCGCTGCCGTAGCCTCCTCGCCCGATTTCTCAGCATCTGCCTCTGAAAAAGGTGGATGATAAGGTGCGAGGTGTTGACAACGGCCATAACTGCAGCGATGGTCGCAGCGGGCTCCATGCTCGCAGTGCTGTGGCGTCCGCGCTGTCACTCACCAGAAAAGTGCGCGAACTGATTGCCCGCCGGCGCTTTCAGGGAGGGAGGGCGGGAGTGATGGTTGAATGACAGCAGTTACCCAAAACCACCCTTGACACATTTTTTTCCCCAGCAGGCATTGGGGGCTCGACCCAGAATTCCAATGGGCAGCGGGGACTGCAGGAACTGTGGGATAGCTGCCCACAGTGCACCGCTTCCAATGTCGACGCTTGCTCCGTTAGTGTGGACTCACAAAGTCGAATTACTGTTCTTAGTGTGGATACACACGTTCGACTTTGTAATATCGGTTCCACTAATTCGATTTAAGTAAAATCGAACTACTCTCGTAGTGTAGACATACCCTTAGAGAATTTATCAAAAAATGACCCCAAATCCCTTTCCATAGGGATTTTAAACCATCCTTCAGAACTCACAAGAATTCTATCCCTTTGAATGGTACAGCTCACTCCCCGAATTCTGAGTGAGTCGAAGTCCAAGTAAGTAAAGAGTCAGGCAGGACCATGGCTATGTCTCCTCCTTTGGGGTCCTATGGGAAACGTCCTATAGATTTTAATAGGGGGGAAAGCAACAGGGAGCTGTAAAAATTATTCTAAAATCTTACAGAATCTAACAGAGAACCTTTCCCATAGATTTTATGAAGCATTCTATGGATTTCAATAGCAAGGATAGAATTCTCTTGAGTTGACTGTTATTGTCACTGGCCTTTGTACAAGGAGCGGGAGACCGACTCAACACCACTCCTTGACATCTATACTAGGGCCAGACACAACCTAGCCAAACCTTTATTAAGAACTGTAGCTTTCTGTTTCATTACATGGGCTTGGGTATTGTGGTAATTGATCCTGACTGGCCATCAAGCATGGTAAAGGGTTACCAGTATTCATTTAAGAACTTAACAGGAGGAAACAAGAATGGGTGACTATTCTTCATTCTTATAAATACCATAATAGAGTGACCCATCTCCAGGGAGAGAGGACAGGAAGTCCAGAACCATGAAAGGCACAGTACATTCCCTTTAGGGATGCTCTACAGCATTTCCCTAGCAAACTCTACCAGAGGTAGTTGCCACAAATCAGAGGCACACCGGGTGCAGAAGTAACTTAGCATTCCAAGTGCATTTCCCCCCCCCATTACATATATTGTAATGGGCTTCCCTCCCACCCAACCGGGTTGCAGGTGGTTGGGGTTTGAGAGAGAGGCTGCGGGGAAGGGAGCTAAATGAGTGGTGGGTGGCACTGCCAGTCTCCAGCTCTAGGTGAGGCAGGTGCTGCCATGGGAGAGCTCTGGCTGCATTAAAACTTTTTAGAAAGTGTGATCCGGCCACATTCCACCAGAGCCCCCTGCTGCTACAATATTAACCATGTTTGGAGTAGAATGCACCGGGGACACAGATGATTAATAAAGGGATACTGAGCCTTTCACCTGTAGGGAGTCAGTTCAAATGCACCCAGGCTAGTAGGAATGGAAGTCACAGCTGTGGCTGTTTGGAGGCCTATATGCAACAAGGTGGTAGGTAACATGAAACCATGATTATGCTGGCAGTCCCCGCAGAGGGGCCCAGGACTGACTGGAGGCAGATATTCCCTTTCTCTGCTAGCAGTGTTTCCCCTCCAGGTTACATATAAATCATATTGGAGGTGGGGAGGGGAAGTGTGGGGAATATATACAGCTACTGATCAGAACATATTTACTCTGTGGAGTAATACAAGAACCCGGTCTTCAATGCTATTAAGCCAGCACCTTCCATACCTGCTATACAAATTAAGACCTCAAAGGAAAAAGGAAATTTCCCATTATACCATGGTACTATGCATAACAGGGTCCCATATAACACAAACCATAGAATTCCTCATAAGACCAAATGATCTAATGATCCCTTCAAGCCTTAAAAAAAATAAATTAATGAATACATAGGGCAGGGATAAGAAAAGGGTTACAGACAAGTAGAGAAATCATTCATGGCATACATAAAAGGAGAGGAACAAACATGATTTCTCTGCAGATTGAAAGCAAACAAGACTCTTAGACTCAATATTATACAGTGATTGTCCTGGGCAAAGAGAGTCAGAAGATACAGGGCCAGCATTACTGAGGCCTACAGAGAAGCTAGCCCTCCATCTTCCACCCACCAGCAGTCCCAGTTAAACATGCCCCCATGCCCAGTAACTTTTTTAATGATGTAGGGTGATAAATCTGTATGAGAGTTGACTGTAGTCTGCAGAGAGAGGTCCATGATCTGAATAGTATGTAAGTTGAGAGAGAGAGAGAGAGAGAGAGGTGCATTCTATGGTATTATAAGGCAAATGAGCAATAACTATACTGTCAGAGTGGATGGGAATATATAAAATTTGAGGACAGTAGCTACAGAATTAAACACAGATACACAGAAAAAAAAAGTTTCATTTCTAATACAGGTCAAGAGAACATCAAATTCAATCCTAGTGTAAGCTGACGCAACACCACTGATTTCAATGCAGTTCCACCAGAGTTAATTTGCCCCAGTATCTCTAAGGCTATCCACTTGTTTGTTTACAGTATTAGTATGTGTATGATCTAGTTAAAGAGAGAAAATATTGCATTTGTATAGAGATACTGGACTTACGTTTATCTAGCCCTATTGCTACTGACAAAAAAATAAATAATGCAAAAACCAAGATGTCTGATATAGGCAGGTGCCAGATATTTGGGGTGATGGGTTCTTTACAAATGCCAGAGAGCTGATAGCTGGAAAGGTTAGAGTCAACCCAAAAAGCTTGGATTCAATACAAATGTGTTTGTAAAAGCTTTCCTCCCTGCCCCTTCATATTGTATTATACGCAGGACGTGGCACTGGTGAGGCCTCAGCTGGAGTACAGTGTCCAGTTCTGGGTGCCACACTTTAGGAAAGATGTGGTCAAATTGGAAAGTCCAGAGGAGAGCAACAGAAATGATAAAAGGTTCACTAACCCTGATCTTTAAGGAAACTTTGAAAACCTGGGCATGTTTAGTCTTGAGAAAAAAAGAGTGAGGGGAGACCTGATAATCTTCAAACATGTTAAGGGCTGTTATAAAAAGAGGAGGGTGATGAATTGTTCTCCATGTCCCCTGAAGGTAAGACAAGAACTAATGGGCTTCATCTGCAGCAAGGGAGATGTAGGTTAAATATTAGGAAAAACTTTCTTAACTAAAAGTATAGTTAAGCTCTGGAATAGATTTCCAGGGGAGGTTATGGAATCCCCATCACTGGAAGTTCTTAAAAACAGGTTGGACAAACACCCATCAGGGATGGTCTAGGTTTACTTGGTCCTGCCACAGTTCAGCGTACTGGATTGGACGACTTCAAGGTCCCTTCCAGACCCACATTTCTATGATTCTGTTTAGAGCATGTGTAAAATATCTAGCTCTTTCAATAGAATATTAGAAAAGAGGTTTTATAACATCTTTATTTCTTTTAAAGGGAAATGAAATGGGGTCAACTGAAGCTAGATTCCAGCTTAGAAATTGTGTTTAGGAACAACCAGAGGTGTGGGGGGGAGGGGAGAAACAAAGAGAATGATTACAAAAGTCAGATCTCAAAATGTTAATCAGATTCAGAAACATAAAACACGACAATTTAATGGTGTTTGGTTAAAACTGGAAAATTTTAAAGTTCTAAGTATCTTACATTGAATTCTAATACTTTTTTAATTATTAGATATAAAATGCTTACAATTTTCAGTGAAAATTAGACTTGGTAATTTATATTTCTTGTTTATACAGTACAATTTGCTGATGAAAAAATGTGCTAAACTTATTGATTCATGACCATAATTGTTTAATTATTTATCATTGCAGAATTATATTAGCATTTATAATAATGCAGATGTGCACAAAGGCTAAGAAGTCATATACAGCCTTTGTTTTGTGTTTGCTATGCTGAAATTAGGTTGATCCAGGTTGTGTGTGCATACTGCATTTTGTAAGTGTTTCAGTTTTGTGTTTCTCAGTTTTATTGGAGTTCTAGTGGGTCTAACCAATAGCTGCAATGAAAATGCTCTGATATCTAATAAAATATATAAATCCAAAGCTAGACACATCTCAAAAGAAGTCCCCTCTGAGACTGATTCTTTGTTATCACGATGTGCATTAAATTCAATGCAACACATGGACAGCTGTTTGTTTCATACCACTCACAGTAAAAGAACAGACCTTGTGTGTTTTATACAAGGGAAATCAATAAGGCTGCACCCCACAAATAATTACAATAAGATACAGAAGACTTCAGCCACCTTAAGATGCTGGTGTAGAAGAACATCAGAACTTTTGAAATGACAAACTCATGCATTTCATTTTAATCTTAAGAGATCATAAACACTGGAAGAGAACGACAGATGCCTCACTCCAGTCTCTCCTCCCCTTCTGTATGTGGAACCTATTTCCGCATGGAACTACAATAAGACTGACATGCATCCCTTTCTCAAAAGCCACTAAAATAGCTTTGCCATGGAATTTGTAACACTAACTGCGGCTTTCCAGACTCACCCTCTGGAAGCATTGAGAGAGTCAAGGTTTCCCTTGCCCTTCCCGTTCTGTGCTCTTTTCACCTAACGCTATTTACTGGGGCTACCTTTTCATAATTAGAGTCCGTATCCAAGCAGTTGTAAAACCCTTTAAGCAGCTTTTCTGAGGAATCAAATCTAAATGAAAAGGCAAAGTATGAAAATGCCCCTTCTTCTGCTATGCATAACTGATTTGCTCTGCACTTTATCCTCAGGGAGGTGCGGATTCCAAAGACAGTGAGCCATTCATAAAGGCAGTATCATACAAACAGAGAAAAGAACCGCATGTGTATTTTTAAATCTATGTATGTTAAGGGTCTCTAAAAGCAGCCTCCTGACGGCTCTGGCCATTTAGACTGGATTGCTTATCACTATTCACAGAAGTGAGTATTTAACCTAATGACTCCTGCATCACATCATACATCTTTCTGAAAGACACTATGGGCTAAGTGGGCAAGGTATGTGTTTCTTTTGGTAGATTAATGTTAGTGACAGAGTAACACACATTAATGGCAATAATGATTATACAGTGCAGTAGAATAACATTCTTCCAACATACTGTACAAAGGACCCTTCGATTTCATTAATTAATAAAATGTATTAAAGAATTCAAGACAATCGACGAAAGCACATTTTTGTTAAGTAGCTTCTGAGATGCTGATCAGTGGCTCATTAACTTTAAACGTATCAACCTGTTACTGTAACACTATTTATGCCATATAGAATAATGAGCAACAATAGGGAGCACAACACAGACCATAAAGAAAGACAATCATGTGTTATCCCCTCTACATACAGTATGCACAAAAACCCTTTAGTTAGACTGGAAGACGTTTAGGAAAAAAACACTGAGAGAGATAGACAACAGGATGAATAGTGTACCACATACACACTAGTGTTGAGAAAGGGGAAAGAGATGCTGATAAGGATATACCATTCCTTATATTGCGAGCACCTTTTCTGGTACTGTGCAGCCCTCACACTGAACTGCATACTGTGGTTTTAAAGCACTCTACATATATTAATGTATTAACCCTCATAACACCCCAGAGGTGCCGGAGGGTATGTGTCCTCATTTTACAGATGAAGAAACAGGCAGAAGAAAGTATCTTGTTTGAAGCCACGGAGAAAGTCAGTGTCAGACCTAGGTTTTAAAACTCAGGAGCACCCGCCTCCTAGCATCATTCTCATTCCACTAAAGCACACTGTCTCTCTGAATGTCCATTACTAGGCCTAATTCCTGAATCTGACTAGCTAAAACCAAAACAGATATTAATAAAAGAATTTAAATGAAACTGAATACAGTGAAACAAAAACTAGCACCTGTTGGGTAGATGTCTGCATTTCCCACTTTGCTGTCTCACACCCAATTTGGTGGTTACATCAGCCAGTGGCATCTGTGCAATTTAAGCCGTTACATAAAATGAGTAGGTATTATTATTAAATTTCTATAGCATTTCCATCAGTAACTGGAATACCCCTGTGAGGTGGGTAACTATGATGGCTGTTTTACAAATGGGGAAACAAAGTCACAGAAAGGCCACATAATGTTCTCAAATTCACACAGGAAATCTATGGAAGAGCAAAGAAGAGAACCCAGGTCCCCTGACTCCAGAGGCGTAGCGAGCGCCCTCCGTACCCTCCGACCGGAGGGGGCCCCGCAAGGAAGGGGGCCCCTAAAAGTGGCAAAATAAATACCGCATTCCAGTTTCTGCATTGTAAGGAGCCCCAAACCCAGAGCCCCCTCCTGCAGCCCAACCCCCTCATCCCCAGGCCCACCACATAGCCTGCACCCCCAGATGGAGCCCTCAACCTCCCCGCATCCCAACCCCCTGTCCCAGCCCAGAGCCCGTTCCCACACCCTGAACCCCTCTTTTCTGGCCCCACCCCAGAGCCCACACCCCCAGTTAGAGCCCTCACAGAAGGGAGAATGTTGTGAGTGGGGGGCAGGGCCTTGGGGAAGGGGTGGGGCAGGAGCATGGTCTCAGGGAAGGGGCGGGGCAAGGGTGTTCGGTTTTGTGCAATTAGAAAGTTGGCAACCCTACTCATGTGTGTTGTATTGTGCATTCACTTCTTTCGTGATTTCTACAGGGAAACAAAAACAGAGAGTGACGGCAAGAGAGGAAGGTTGGCCCAGTTGTAAGGGTGGTTGGGAGACCCTAGTTCAAGTCCCTGCTCCACCCCAGACTTCCTGTGTGACTTTAGGTAAGTCAGATACCCTGAGAGAGTCTATGTCTACACAGTAATTAGACAGCCGTGGCTGGTCCGTGCCAGCTGACTCAGGCTTGCGGGCCTTGGGCTAATGGGCTGTTTAATTGCAGTGTAGATGTCCGGGCTCGGGCTGGAGCCCAGGCTCTATGACCCTGCAAGATGGGAGAGCCCAGACCTCTGGCTGCAGCCTGAGCCAAAACATCTACACCACAATTAAACAGACCCTTAGCCCACGCCTCACAAGCCCAAGTCAGCCAGCATGGGCCAGCCACAGATTTCTAAATGCTGAATAGACATACTCTCAGTGCCTCAGTTCCCCACCTCCCAGAGGTGTTGTGAGACTGGATATGTTGAAGACTGCAAAGACACGCAGATGTTACTGTAATGGGGGCCATGGATAGATAGCATTGACTGGATGAGGAGAAAGGACAGTATCTCACTCTAGGCTTTGGTCTGTTTGGATATAACCACCTTTTGGGGAGTGCTTTTTGTTCAACTAAAGAATGGTATTCCAAGATCATTTGAGCTATTTTCTATATCTTCACAGTGTAAGAACCCAAACCATAACCCTTTCCCCATCAATTCCAACCAAGACTGGCTGATGGGATCAAACTGACAATAGTCAAACCACCATTTCAAGTTTTAAGTGATATTTTAGAGACCAAGATCTATCAATACATTGGATTGGATACAAACAATTGACTTCCTGAGGAGCAATGAACTGAGCTGGGTAACAAGAACAGGTTTTTCCAATGATGTTTGCCTAATGGAGTTTGCAGAAGTTGAAATATTTGGGGAATTTTATCAATGAAATGTCATGCAACGTATGTGGATGATATGATGGCGTAGGGAGGAGGGGTTTAGGTTTACTAGGAACTGGAGAACCTTTTGGGAAAGGAGGAGCCTATATGGGTAGAATGGGCTCCACCTAAACCAAAAAAGGAATCAGATTGCTGGCATGTAAAATTAAAGTAAGGAGTTTTAAAAGTAAGGACTGGGGGGAAGCCAACGGGTGCGGAGGATCACATCCCTTATGGCAGAGACATCCCTTAGGGGAGGATCTATTAATGGGGATTCTCTATATCCTAGTAAAGAGGATAGGATAGAACATGGGTTCTCAAACTGTGGGTTGGGACCCCAAAGTGGGTCACAACCCTGTTTTAATGGGGTTGCCAGGGCTGGCTTAGATTTGCTGGGGTCTGGGGCCAAAGCCGAAGCCAAAGCCCGAGCCCCACCACCTGGGGCTGAAGCAGAAGCCTGAGGGCTTCAGCCCTGGGCAGTGGGGCTCAGGTTACAGGCCCCTGCCTGGGACTGAAGCCCTTGGGCTTTAGCTTTGGCCCTCACCCAGGGCAGCAGGGCTCAGGTGGGCTCCTGGGGTCATGTAGTAACTTTTGTTGTCAGAAGGGGGTCGCGATGCAATGAAGTTTGAGAACCCCTGGGATAGATGTTGATAAAGTACAGATAGGAACTGAAGAGAAAGAGTCAAATGAAAAAGAGTCCCATTCAATTACATCACGTGAAGGCAGCCAGCTAAAAAATGACACATTTTATAAATGCTTCTATACAAATGCTAGAAGTCTAAATACTAAGATGTCTGGCATTAAATGAGGATATAGATATAACAGGCATCACAGATACTTGGTAGAATGATAATTAAGGCTGTGATTTAGTCACGGACTCTGTGATTTCCAAAGCCCTCCGTGACTTCAGCCAGCGCCAGCTGGGAGCTGCAGAAGGGCAGGGGGGACCCGGCGGCAGGGGGGACCCCCGCTGCTCCCTGCCCCTGCAGTGGGGACCAGGTGGCAGGGGAAATCCCCACTGCTCCCATGCACTGCAGGTGGCAGAGGGGATCCTCGGAGCTTCCGGCTGCTGCAGGTGGCAGGGGGGACCCCCAGAGCTCCGGGCTGCCACAGCTTGGAGCCGCCAGCGGAGGGGGACCCTGGAGCTCCTCCCTCCCCCCAGGCTACCCATTTTGTCATGGGTATTTTTAATAAAAGTTATGGACAGGTCATGGGCTTCCATGAATTTTTCATGATTGCCCATGACCTGTCTGTGACTTTTACTAAAAATACTGGTGACAAAAACTTAGCCTTAATGATAATCAGTGGGGCATGGTAATACCAGGGTACAAACTATATAGGAATGACAGAGTAGTTTGTGCTGGTGAGGGAATGGCACTATATGTTAAAGCATAGAGTCAAATACATTTTGATCCATTTAAGATTTTTACTGGATCATAGAATCTCTAAAGATAAAAATTCCATGCTTGACTAATAAGCATATAGCAGTAGAAATATACTACCAACCATCTGACCAGGATGGCGATGGTGATTGTGAAATGCTCTGGGAAATTAGATGGGCTGCAAAATAGAAAAATCAATAATAATGGGGGAAATCTACTATCCCCGTAATTGAGTAGGTATATGTCACCTCAGGACGGGATACAGAGATGAAGTTTCTATACACCATCAATGACTGCTTCTTGGAGCAACTAGTCCTAGAACCCACAAGGGGAGAGACAATTCTTGATTAAGTCCTAAATGGAGCACAGGATCTGGTCCAAGAGATGTATATAGCTGAACCACTCAGTAATAGCAACCATAATATAATTAAATGTAACATCCTTTGAGGTGGGAGGGGGGAAATCCCAAAGAAGCCCACCACAGTAGCATTTAACTTCAGAAAGGTGAGCTACATAAAAATGACAAAGCTAATTAAACAGAAATTAAAAGTACAGTCACAAAAATGAAATGCCTGCAAGATGCATGAAAACTTTTTAAAAACCACCATAATAGAGACTCAAATTAAATATATACCCCCAAATTAAAAAGATAGTAAGAGGACCAAAAAAGTGTCACCATGGCTAAACAAGAAAGTAAAAGAAGCGGTTAGAGGCAAAAAGGCATTCTTTTAAAATTGGAAGTCAAATCCTACTGAGGAAAATAGACAGGAGCATAAACTCTGGTGAGTCAAGTGTACAAGTATAATTAGGCAGGCCAAAAAAGAATTTTAAGAGCAACTAGCAAAAGACTGAAAATATATCAGCAAAAAAAAATTAAGTATATCAGAAGCAGGAATCTTGCCAACAATCAGAGGGGCCACTGGACGATTGAGGTACTAAAAGAGCACTCAAGGAAGATAAGGCCATTGAGGAGAAGCTAAATGAAATTCTTTCCATCTGTCTTCACTGCCGAGGATGTGAGGGAGATTCCCACACCTGAGCCTTTCTTTTTAGGTGACAAATCTGAGGAACTGTCCCAGATTGAGGTGTCAATAGAAGTTTTGGAACAAATTGATAAATTAAACAGTACAAAATTATCAGGACCAGACAGTATTCACCCAAGATTTTTGAAAGAACTCAAATATGAAATTGCAGAACTATTAACTGTGGTCTGTAACAGATCACTTAAATCAGTTTCTGTACCAGATGACTGGAGGATAGTTAATGTGACACCAATTTTTTAAAAAAGGCTCCAGAGGCAATCCTGGCAATTACTGGCTGGTAAGCTTAACTTCAATACCAGTCAAATTGGTTGAAACAATAGTAAAGACAAGGATATGGGGAAAGCGGTGGATGTGATGTATCTTGACTTTAGCAAAGCTTTTGATACTGTCTCCCATAGTATTCTTGCCAGCAAGTTAAAGTTTGGATTGGATGAATGAACTATAAGGTGGATAGAAAGCTGGCTAGATTATTGGGCTCACCAATGGCTTGATGTCTACTTGGCAGCCGGTATCAAGCAGAGTGCCCCAGGGGTCTGTCCTGGGGCCGGTTTTGTTTAACATCTTCATTAATGATCTGGATAATGGGATGGATTCCACCCTCAGCAAGTTCGCAGATGACACTAAGCTGGGGAGAGAGGTAGATAAGCTGGAGAGTAGGGATAAGGTCCAGAGTGACCTAGACAAATTGGAGGATTAGGCTAAAAGAAATCTGATGAGGTTCAACAAGGACAAGTGCAGAATCCTGCACTTAGGTTGGAAGAATCCCATGCACTGCTACAGGCTGGGGACCGACTGGCTAAGTGGCAGTTCTGCAGAAAAGGACCTGGGGATTACAGTGGATGAGAAGCTGGATATGAATCAACATATCCAAGAAGGCTAACGGCATATTGGACTGCATTAGTAGGAACACTGCCAGCAGATAAAGGGAAGTGATTATTCCCCTCTATTCGGTACTGGTGAGGCCACATCTGGAGTATTGTGTCCAGTTTTGGGCCCCCCACTACAGAAAGGATGTGGACAAATTGGAGAGAGTCCAGTGGAGGGCAACAAAAATGATTAGGGGGCTGGGGCGCATGACTTATGAGGAGAGGCTGAGGGAACTGGGGTTATTTAGTCTGCAGAAAAGAAGGGTTGTGGGGGGGGATTTGATAGTAGCCTTCAAATACCTGAAAGGGGGTTCCAAAGAGGATGGAGCTAGGCTGTTCTCAGTGGTGGCAGATTACAGAACAAGGAGCAATGGTCTCAAGTTGCAGTGGGGGAGGTCTAGGTTGGATATTAGGAAAAACTATTTCACTAGGAGGGTATTGAAGCACTGGAATGGGTTACCTAGGGAGGTGGTGGAATCTCCATCCTCACAGGTTTTTCAGGCCCAGCTTGACAAAGTCCTGGCTGGGATGATTTAGTTGGGGTTGGCCCTGCTTTGAGCAGGGGATTGGACTAGATGACCTCCTGAGGTCTCTTCCAACCCTAAATCTTCTATGATTCTATGAATTATCAGACACATAGATGAGCAGGATTTGCTGAGGAAGAGTCAACATGGCTTTTGTAAAGGGAAATTATGCCTCACCAATCTATTAGACTTCCTTGACGGGATCAACAAACTTGTGGACAAGGGTGATCCAGTGGATATAGTGTACTTAGACTTTCAAAAACCTTTGGCAAGGTCCCTCAAAGGCTCTTAAGCACAGGAAACAGTCATGGGATAGAAGGGAAGGTTCTCTCATGGATCAGTAACTGTTAAAAGACAAGAAGCAGAATGGAGAGAGGTAAAGAGTAGGGTTGCCCAGGGATATGTACTGGGACCTGTGCTGTTCAATTTGTTCATAAATGATCTGGAAAAACAGGGCCGGCTCCAGGCACCAGCTAAGGAAGCAGGTGCTTGGGGCGGCCAATCTAAAGAGGCGGCACTCCATCCGGTATTGGGGCGGCCCCAGGGCCGGTGCAACCCATTAGGCGACCTAGGTGGTCGCCTAGGGCACTCCAATTTGGGGGGCGGCGACCGCGGCGGTATTTTGGCGGCAGGACCTTCCGCCACCTCTGTGGGGGGCGGCATTTTGGGGTGGGACCTTCCACCGCATAGGGCGGCAGAAAAGCTGGCGGCGCTCCTGGGCAGCCCATCTGGGTCTTCGGCGGGAATTCGGCGGCGGATCCCTCAGTCCCTCTCTTCCTCTTTGAGCTGCCGCTGAAGAGGAAGAGAAGGAGTGAAGGACCCACCGCCGAACTGCTGCCGAAGAATGGAGCGGTGCTTGGGGCGGCAGAAAACCTGGAGCTGGACCTGTGGAAAAATGAGAAAACATTGAGGTGGCAAATTTTACAGGTGATATAAAAGTACTCAGAATAGTTAAGTCCAAAGCAGACTGAGAGGAGTTACAAAGGAATCTCAAAAACTGGGTGACTGGATAACTAAATGGCAGATGAAATTCAGTGTTGATAAATGCAAAGTAAGACACATAGGAATGCATAATCCCAACTATACATGCAAAATGATGGGCTCTAAATTAGCTGTTACCATTCAAGAGAGAGATCTTGGAGTGTCTGTGGATAATTCTCTGAAAATAGCCACTCCAATGTTCAGAGGCAGTCAAAAAAGTTAACAGAATGTTAGGAACCATTAGGAAAGGGATAGATAATAAGACAGTAAATACCATAATGCCACTTTATAAATCTATGATATGCCCACACCTTGAATACTGCATGCAGTTCTGGTCACCCCATCTCAAAAAAGATATATTAGAATTGGAAGAGGTACAGATAAGGACAACAAAAATTATTAAGAATATGGAACAGCTTCCATTTGCAGAGAGATAAAAAAAATGGGGACTTTTCAGCTTGGAAAAGAGATAACTAAAGGGGGATAGAATAGTGGTCTATGAAATTTACTCCTTCACATAACACAAGAACCAGGGGTCATCCAATGAAATGAATAGCAGCAGGTTTAAAATAAACAAAAGAAGTATTTCTTCACACAGTGCACAGCCAACCTGTGTAACTCATTGCCAGGGAATGTTGTGAAGGCCAAAACTATAATTGGATTAAAAAAAGAATTAGATAAATTCATGGAGGATAGGTCCAGCCATGGCTATTAGCCAAGATGGTGAGGGATGCAACTCCATGCTCTGAGTCTCCCTAGCCTCTGTTTACCAGAAGCTGGGAGTAGATAACAGGGGATGGGTCACTCATTAATTGTCCTGTTATGTTCATTCCCTCTGAAACACTTGGTATTGCCCACTGTCGGTAGACAGGCTACTGGGCCAGATGGACCATTGATCAAACCCACTGTGGCCATTCTTATATTCTAACATCCCCTCCTCCCCACACACTATATGATTGTAAAAGTAAAGACTGTCTTGTGTCCAAAAATGCAAGACTGGGAGTCAGGAGTTCTGCGTTCTACACATATGTCCTGCATGACCTTGAGCAAGTCACTTATGTGTCACAGTGGGAGTCTCTGGGTGCTGAGCACTTTTGAAAATCAGGTCCCCATTGCGAGAGCTTAGCAAGCACTTGAAAAGCTGGATCCAGAACTCTACACCTCAGTTTCCCATCTGTAAAAAGGGCATAATAATCATTCACCTCACAGGGCTATTGTGAAGTTTAATTCAATAATATCTGTAAAGCAATTTCAGATTATCCGTTGTCAGATACTCTCGAAACTCGATGTATTCTTGTTAAAAACTCAAATATTCACCATTGTGAACTTTCAATAATGGTTGGAGGATGAGAAAGTTAGTAATACATTTACATAGTGCCAGGATAAGTCATAAGTCTAAATTCTGCTCTCTTACAGCTGCATAAATTTGAAGTAACTCCACTGAAGTGGTAAAAAAGAGTGAAATTTGGCCTATGACGGTTGCTGCCACTGGAGTCATACAGCATCCCTATTGTCCACCCAGAAACTGTACAGCTTTAAAACATTTAATGAAAAAAGGAGGAGGGATTGAAATGAATTTTCACAGCAATCCATTCAGAGCCTTGATATTTCCTTTAGAAATTTTAGCATTTCTCCTTCTCAGGTTGTCCAAGTAACTATCTTTCTCCAGTATTTTGGTTAATTTAAAACTTAAATCACCAAATCAATTGTGTGACTTTAAAAAAGCCTGAAATGCGTGAGCATGAAAATACATTTTGTGTGTTACAATTTACAGCCATGAAACATTTGTTTAATGAAGAGATTTAAGTTTTATCTGTTCTGTAACTTGCCTGTGTGGTGATGTAGTTTTGGGGTTGGTTTTAGGGAGTAGGGGGAGATTGTCACCGTCAATATACTCCCATAACTTTCAAATAGCTAATTAAAAAAGTACAGCTGGGGAATAATAGATGGCTATTGTCCCTCATTTGAGTTTCATATTTCTTTCATCATACTGTATTTCCAGTTTTCTCCTCTTAAAACAATGATTCTCTGAACTGAAGTCTGCTGTCTCAATAACTCTGTCCTGAGTAACAGATGCCCAAGTCTTGCAATATTCGGCATATTTCCTAAAGCTCCAGTTCCTAGAGTCGAGTAATTATGTCACTATTTCAACTTTCATTTAAAAGAGAAAAAAAGAGTTTCTTGCCCTCATACCTGTGGAAAAAAGCTCTAAAAATGACCCCAAGTGACCCCTAAATGCTGAAAACCAAAGGCAAACGAAAAGAATACAAATGTTACCTTTTAAAAAAACAACAACGTGTGTTTTAAGCTAATATTGTCATTTTGGGGGCCTTCCTCACAACTGCTGAATGTTTGAGGTTGGTGATACTGCAATAATACATAATAATAGAAGTACTGTGGTAGCATGTAGAGGCCCCAGTCTAGGATTGGGACCCCACTGTGCTAGATGCTGTAGCAAAAAGAGGGTCCATGCTCCAAACAGCTTACAATCTAGGGAAAACCACTTTGACACAAACAGGTGAAGTGACTTGTCCAAGGTCACACAGCAGATTAGTGACAGAGCTAGAAAAGGAACCCAGGGCCCTGGATCCACTGTACCACATGGATTCTCACACCTTCACATGGCCACTCACGCCACCAAAAGAATTCTCTTATCTCACACGTTAGCAATACTGCACATCACTAAGTTCCGTCCTGCATGAAGGCTTCCCCCTGAATTTTACAAGCCTTCAGAGTGGCAAAGCTGTGCTCAGCAGAAGCCTAGGGACAAGGTTTTCTCAGCTTTCCATAGCTGAGGCCAACAGGTGCCATCCTGTTCTCAGTGTGAGACAGAACAGCCTCAAGGCTGCTCTATCTTACATTGGCTGCAGCAGCCCACGGGAATTGTTGTAGCAGTTGGGGATCAGCCAGGCACACTAGCTATGCCCCCTTCTGTCCAGCCATACCAATGTGACCTAGTGATTAAAACACTGTACTGGGACTTAGACAACATGGGTTCTATTCCTGGCTCTGCTATTGACCTCTATAAATTGAGGTATTGATATTGATCTCCTTTGTAAAGTGCTTTGAGATCTATGGAGGGTCAGAGAGTAATAGACTAGGGGGTAAGTGCTGAAGGATGTACTATAGGAGGCTTATGCAACTGGAGGATTCCTACCTATATCCAGTGCTTTATTCTGCTAGGTAATAGAGTCACTTTGTACCAGTAGACTGGCATTACACAGTCATACTTGATCAGAATTCTGCCCCATTAAGCTGGAGTAATTTATAGATCTAGATCTCCCCCCCAAAAGCCCAAGTTTTCCACTTATTTCCTATTGGGAACCCCACAAATTATTTGTCTCTCGCTTTTTAAAAATTTATTTATTACCACAGTGTTTTGTTCACACAGTACATAGGCAGCTGCATGGTCCTAATCAAGCAAGCCACACAGTTCTCGTTACACTAGCCCAGACACTCAAACTTCAAAATGTCTGCAATTTTTGCATTCAATAGCACAATGTCAAACTTTTGTCCTTCTCCCCTACAACGTAAAGACTGAAACATTTTCACTGGGGCCACTGGTGAGAATCACAGAATTGAGCCTGCCCTGGCCAGGAGAGATTGTCTGGAACCTTCATCCATGTCAGCTCAATGACAAACAAGGACAACCCTCCATCCCCACCACTTTTACAGTAAGTGCACTTGCCACACACAAAGCAACATCTTAAAATAACCCCTGCATGAACTGGGAGGGGAGAAATTACCCACCCACACAGAGCAGAGGAGAAGCCAGCCTCTTCTATCTGCTTGTTAGCACCACTAGGGTTTGAAAAGCAATAAAGATGAGGGCAACATCCAGACCGGGGAGTGGTTTTTAACTCAGCCATCAACTGCATTGATCAAGTAAAAATAATCCATCAACATGGCTGCAAATAAAAACAAATGGATCAGGAATGTATCTCCTAACAGGGTGGGCCAAAGGTTGACCTCCTTAGGGCCCGACAGTCATTCACAGCACTGCAAATCCCTGTGAAATGGGAATGGAAGTAATTTCCACTCACTTTGTACTGGTATAAGTGACTGCCCAACACTACAGGGCAACAATGAATCAGGCCCTAGGCTTTCACTCAATCGCTGCTTGGACAAAACTCCCAGTGGAATGTACAGGATTTAGCCCAATAGTCCTATCATCACCCCATGCCTCAAGAAGAAGTGAAACTAAGGAGATGGGAGAGAGAACCATTTAGTAGATCAAGCACAGTTTTGTCTGAGAATAAAAAGGGTAAAACATGAGCTATCTTCTTCTTTATCCAGTATTTATACATTTATAGCCAAAAAGCAAGTAACAATATCTGAAATGTTCAAAGAATACTATCCCAGCACTTATCTGGTGTCATTTGAGATGAAGAAGATAATTGAAAGGATGATTGCATTGGGCTTGTTGTACTCCATTGATAACAAAGGTTTTAGAGAGTCCATTCAGTATGCTCAGCCATGATACAAGATGCAGGGAGAAAACACAGTATTTCTCCACAGTGACACTACCTCAGATCTATGAAACATTAAAATGAAAGATAAAGAAGGCACTGAAAGCAACAACACTGGGCACAGTTCACTTGACGACAAACATTTGGACATGTGTCTAGACATTGGAATACCTCTCAATCACTGTCCACTGGCAGCCCTATGTTCCCATGCAAAAATCTGCCCATAAATTAGCAGCACTTGTTATTTCTTCCTTTGATAATGGTCACTCAACAAACAATTTGGCAAGAGCCAAACAGTCAAATTTCTGCATGGCTTAATTCTCAGGATCTTCCATTGGGGCTGGGTCACCTCTGATATCAGGTCCAACACAGAAAACGCCTGAAGTGATCACTTGTTTTGCTCTTATATTGATTAAACAATTCTTCCTTCATAACTAAGCACTAAGTTTTTGCAATACTAGCAAAATCTGTAACCATTTGTATAGCTCTCATGGCATTCTAAGCTAACTTGAGAACCTGAGCAATTTACCAGAACTGCAGCTTAAACAAGTTTGAATTTCATGTGATCATTCATATATATATATGAATGGATGCTCTTGCTGAAAAAAGAAATACATGAGCACACATTAAAGCAGAGCTTTGATTCTGAACTCTTTATCCTGAACTCTGAACAATGGATACTTATGAATCATTTGTGCCGCATACTGAAGCCTTTTGAACTAGTAACAAGAGAAATCAGTTCTGCTAATGCATCTCTCATCCTGGATCTCTCACTCATCCAGATTTTAAAATTGAAATTTAGAAGAATAAGACCATGTTTTTGGAGGGACAGGGGAAAAAATTGGATAATATGCTGGACAGTCGGGAATTGAATTTTAGACTGAATAGGATGGAGCAGTAAGTGGAAGATACATATACTCTGCTTTTCAAGGTACACTGTTTAAGAAAAGTTTCTAAATGAAACAGGGATAAAACTTGACAGAACAGTTTGCATTGCTTCCTTTCCCTAGTGATCTGTCATAGGGCAAGTCTATACTACAGCACTACATTCAGCTGTGCCGTTCCAGCACATCTGGTGAAGACGCACTATGCCGATGGGAGAGCACTCTCCTGTCGGCATTATTACTCCACCTCGGCGAGAAGGGCAACACTAGCTTTTAGAGTGACCAGATATCCCGATTTTATAGGGACAGTCCCGATTTTTGGGTCTTTTTCTTATATAGGCTCCTATTACCCCCTACCCCAGTCCCGATTTTTCACACTTGCTGTCTGGTCACCCTACAAGCATTAAATGGAACAGGCAGGGTAGAAGCAGCATTGTTATAGCGGAAGTTCTCATTTGTGATGCCAAACCTCTCTTATATGCTAAAGTGTCTATTCTCCAACAGCAGGACAATTTTTTAATGTAGATTGGGCACATATAAGTGGATTGATTCCTGCATTTAAAAAAAAATCTGTATGTCCATTTATTTCAATTTCATCTTAGTGAATCAGGTCCTGATTCAATACTAACCAAAAACCTTTGAAATAACTGAAAGCTTTCTCAGCCAATTCTGTGTCACCGCTCTGAAATTAGTACTGAAATTAAATCGCTCAACAGCGCTAAGACGTTCCCCAACTACTCCAGCAAGCAGTCACTCACCTCTAAGGTTAACAGGATAAAGGCTGGATAAAGAAACTACTCATTATACCAGCTCTACAAAGAAGCAATTATGAGACTTTATAAAGTGGTTTCAAATATATTTTTCAACTAGGACTCAGACAAATATTAGTGGCAGCAAATTATAGTACTTAGCAGAATTATCACCCAGTAAAGAGACTCTTTAAATCTATAAAAAATATCAACAAAAGATGTAAATATGGACTCCTCAATGGGTGGCATATCTTGAAAAAAATATACATCTAATCTCACAGTGTGTTACCTCCAGTACCTGGAGAGAAGGTTAACAATTCAGAACTGTTTCCTACAGCTGTAGAATATATTTTGATGTAGATATCAGAGATTTAAAATCCATTGTATAATCATAGGGCACATGCAAGGAACCTGGGGACATACTTTTCTATGGTAAAGTGTTGGAATGCTGTTTTTCATTTTAATCAATATTACTCCCTATTTTTAACAAATTATATTTCATTCTGTGGCCTTTTGGTTCTAATTTTTCCCATCATAAACAGCAACAGCGTTTTCACCACCATGAATACAATTTGCAGGCTGCGTATTACCATTACACATTCATTTATCTCCACATATAATATGCAAGTGGGAGAAAACCAAGGCTCACCCTTACGGTAACTGGAGACCAGTAGCCAGATTCTGCTTTCATTTGCACTGCTTTAAATCTAGAGTAAATCAACTGAAGTCAACAGATCAAATTCTGCTCTCACTTATATAGGTATAAATCTGGAGCGAGTCCATTAGTTTCTATGGCTTTATGGCCTGAAGTGCCGAGTACCCAGAGTTCCAGTTCAAGTCAGTGAAAGCTGCAGATGCTCAGCACCTCTGAACGTCAGGCTGTTACTCCAGATTTATATTGGTGTAACTGAGGAAAGGTTTTGATCACTCTAGCAGATACATCATACACAAAAATAAGCCTGAGAAGGCAGTGGAAATGCTAGAGGTCAAAGTCCCTCACTGGTTTTGTCTCACATTTGTTCTAAGAGTGGTTCCTTACAGTCTCACTATTGGACACCATCACTCATTAAACATGACAAACTGCTGTCACAGGCAAGAAACATTTCTGTGTTTACTTGACATTTCTCTCTCCACACGTGGTGACTTTTCAGTTCCTCCTTTAGTCAAAGTAGCATTGCACATATTTTTTTAAGCTCCTTCCATTAAAATCTTATGCAAACACTTTTCTGGATGATACCCCAGTGGATCTGGAGCCCAGCACCAAATCATGTATTCTGGTATGCAAAGGAAGTATAGTTCCAAGATGGTGTCAATTACTCCAGATGCTTTCTGCCAGCCATGCTACTGCCTTTGTAAAGGAACCTAACCGATACCACATTCTCAATTATTTTTACCTATAGACAGTAGGTAGACGTCTAACTTAAATGTTCAAAATCCATCATGTTAACTAAACAAACTTTCATAGATGGTTTAACCCTCCCTTCTTCAGTCATTTTAACTATTGAGGGGTGAACCCCAAAAGGTTCAGAGTTCAGGTTCAGTTTAAACACCGCAAAATCTGGATTCTTATGCAAAACTCTCAGAACATTTTAAGTGAAGAAAATTAGGAAGAAAATCATAAGAGAACAATTTATCCGGAGATTTCCAGTGTTTTCTGCTTCTAGCCAGGCTGGAAATACAAAAACAACCTCTCTCATTTTATTTCAATACTTCTGGATTCCAGCAGGGATAGACCCATAAGAGCGCACTGAAAAATGCCTTAGCTCTGGTTGTACTATATTTGCAGTGTTAATATTCCCAAATGTTTCCAGTAGCACCTAGTTACTTTGCAGATCACATAACTAGGAAAACTGCTTAGCCCAATGGGTGATATAATTCTACCCAGTACGCTTTTCCAAGCATATTGTATCCCTTTGTTTTTCCCACATTGTGTCTCCATTTTTAAAACCCATCTTGCTGAACCTGGAAAACTGTCCTCCCTCTAATTCACCAGAGGGATGTATATTACCCCTATGTTCACAGTTCTGATTATTTGACTCCAAGGTGAAACAGCTATTGAAACTGCACAGATGGAGAATCTACATTCTCTGAAGACCGCACACCTTTGTTTACTAGTGGAAGAGTGGATGTTTTACTAGCTCAATTCAAGATCTCAGATGAAGGAGACAAAACCAGGAACTGTAACCTAAGCCCAGGCCTTGCCCATGCTGAGGATACCAAGAGTTGCATGATTTAGTGACTCTTCTGTCTGCCTTTTGTCGATATTTATGTGTCTTTCTGTTATGAACATCACACATTAAAGTGAATAGACAACAAGTGCCGCTCATCTAACTCCACCAAGCAAGCAGATTCAGAGCTGGACTTCTACAAATCTTATTTACTCTATTGGTTAAATAATGATATCTAAACGGGGCTGATTTAACTGACTCTGGCAGTTCTCAGAGTAAATTTAATTATACTTTGCACTTATTACAGTTTTCCTTTGTGTGCCTCTTGCTTCCCAGCAACCCTGAAACACAGACTTAAGTTTGCTATATAATACATCTCCATACCTATAGTGGTGACATGTGTTAACAGATGGCATTGCGAGCACGTCGCAGCAGATCAACACAAGTTGTCATTTTTGGTGGCCGCAGTTTTCCCTAAAGTTATCACAGTCCAACACAGCAAGGCGTGGAGTAATCACAGGCCCTTTCCTGTTGGCTGGGAAGAACATGACTAAGCACTATAGCTTTTTATAGCACTAAACATTGAACTTTCTAGAAATGCCTTTATATGCATTGAGTGCATTTATTCTGTGAGTCTGTTAAGTAACCAAATGTGTTTTGGATGACACTGCACAACCACAAACATGGTGAAATCTTTTCCAAGCACTGAAATTTCAGATCCTTTATGTGGGCTCTACAATCAGCAGCACCCAGCATATGCAATAGTCAAAGAATATGTATGTGTAAATTGTAAAATTGCACTATAGAATTATATTAAATGCACAATAAGGGCTGTAACACAAGACAATGAGAGTTGATGTTCAGACGAAGGAAAGAGAAAGATATACTGGAGACAATAGGGGGCATTAATGAAGAAACTGGGTTAGAATATTGTGCATCTCATATTTCTATGGCTGTGCAAACCTCTCTGGGTTTGGACTGCATGGATTATAGGAACTGAACCTGGCAGAGTTTTCTCCACAGGGCTTGGTTTGGTCAGCACAGAGGTACTGATTTATGTAGCACTTGAGCCTCTATGAACCCCATCCCCACTATTGTTCTGAGCTCCTGCTGGCAACTTGGCAGGGTAGATCAGGCTTTCTTCAATCAAGACTGTTTCTAAGGTTAGGGTAGACGCTGCCCCTGCTTACAGCCCCTAGGGGGTCTGCGGAAGGAAAGAACAAGTTGCTGACTAAGACAAGGGGATCTGCAGTGAGGGACACCTATCCCATCCCAAAGATTTGGGAGGTCAAATGAGGGGAAGGAGCCAGCAGTGGAATGTTTTGCACTGTGCAAATCCGAGTAGCCGAGTTTACTGAGCTGATGCGCCTCAAACCATCCCTATTTCAGCGTTCTGTGGGAATACAGCCCTACAGAGCAGGAATCCGTGGACACTGACCACTCTCATGTGACAACACAGATTAATCTTTTGCAGCCCTCACATATGCCAGTTAAGCAGATCCTGAAAATCAAGTTCAATCTCTTACCATCATTTAAGAGAGTCACACCCTGTTTCCAGTACTGCCAATCTCAAGCATTCAAAATCATGAGTCAGCCCTCCAAATAATCAGGGCTAATGTAAAAATCATGAGATTTTTAAAAATAATAAATGTGGGGTTCTTTTTATTTGCTTGGGGGGGTTGTGCCTTTAGGGATCACATTTTCAAGCTCCTCTTTGCAGTCATGAAATCTAGAAATGTTTTTTGTTTAAATGGAAGCTGAAATTCTTACACAATCAAGTGACTATAGGAGCTGGGGCTTTATGAAGACAACATCAAATAATATGAAACTCATAATAAAATCACAAGAGTTGCCAACACAGTGTTCCATCCTTACCTCTCAGTCAGTTTGTGTCATATCTTTAGTGCTCTTTAAATAACTTTCTGGAGAGTCTGAGGAATTGAGCCTTGCTGGGAGAATCAGGCATCTGAGTCTCTTCCTTTCTCTGTAGAAGAGTTGAGAAAGTATTGCTCATCACATGAGTGCAAAAGGCTGCCCTTGACAAGCCCAGCTTGGCTTGCAAAAGGTTGATAGAGACAAACTGATGGTTCTATACCCTCGCAGCTGAATAGAGGCAGGAATCACTTTGAAAATCAGCCAGCCACCTTCATCAGAGGAAACCCAAATTTAAAGGGAAACCAGGGGGCCCATGTTCTTTAGAAATAAAGAGCTCAATGTCCTGTAGAAACACTGGAGACGAGCACAAGCTGCCACATGTGGATCTAGATTCTAGTCAAGATTTCAAACACCCTGTCCCCCACACCTCCAAAAAGGGTCAGGGTAGTTCTGATCAGGGGTTTTGGCTTAGCCCATTATTGTTACTTATTTATTTATTACAGCCCCAACCCTGGGCTAAGCATTTATAGGGATTATAAAAAAATGTGCCCACAAAATTTAAATCCTGATTGTGGGGCTCATACTCGCTTGCCCTAAACTTTGGTGGCATTTGTTTCAGAGCCACTTATAATAAAATATCTTTGTTACTCACACCTCCAAGGCCTGTTTTCACATGGTTTTTGTAATACCAGTGGGCACGTGCTGTATTTGACATTGATAGGACTGTGCACGTTGTATCCAGTGAACTCACCTCGGCTGGGAGTTTGTTTGGGGAGATTCCTTCTTTGCAGCTTCCTGCTGGTCCGGGGGAAGTGCCCCCTTAGACAGGCTGAATTTAAAGCCAGTGTGTACCTAACTGAGGAAGACTCAAACAAAGAGTATCCTGGAAAATGGAGGATACAGGAAACAGCTAGGCCAGCTCTACAAACAGTGCTTAACAGTGAGCCCTGGCACCGCTACGCTTGGCAGTTCATAGCCCTAGCACCTCTGGGTTGCTGCGTCAGTTATGAATGTAGAAAAATTGCTTGAACCCCAGCACCTAATGAGCCCCGGCAGTTCTTTCATTACAAATTAAGCACTGACTCCTAACTTCCACTGAAATTAAAGGAAATTAGGAGCCTAAATACCTTTGTAGATCTGGGCCTTAGTAAATTCCCATTTGATCCCAATGGGACCAGGATTTGGCTCTTGGATTCAGTGCGAGAGAGAACTCTGACAGTACACCTTATCAAATAAATCAATAGCAGAGCTTCCCACAACTCCCCTGGTTCTCAGTAACCAGGGATGGGAATGTTTACTGTCATTATGGCCCCTTACTCATGCAAAACTCCCATTGACCTTAAATGTAAGGTCTGGGCTGATTTTTCTTGTGTGTATTTTTTTTCTTTTGTTTGTTTTTTACCACTGCTCAAGCACTGAATGTTCATGCTATTTTTTTTTAAAGAACTCATTGTCCTTATATTGATGCCTGAAATCAAGGTCACAAAGCAGTTCTTTTAAAATCCTCTACAATGAGGATTTTTTTTCTTTCCTTCTTTTTAGTAAGCCTTGTTTTTAGTTCACATGCTTATATATAGAGATTCCCTAATTTGCAGCTTTAATGTGGACCACAGATTTGCAACTTTAAATATGGCTAAGGTCCACATGTATATCTTATTAGCTAGGATGTTATTGAACAGATAAAAAGTTAATGCAAATATGAAAATATGACTTGCATGAGAATATGTAGTAGGAAATTGTTCAGGATATTTTTGAAGATTCCAAACTTGGCTCCTGAGTCCCCTGGTCCACCCGTGCAAAGACTATGCTTACAGTCCTATTGCAGAACTGGGGCCTCGAGGTTCTGATTTCATAACTCAGTCCAGTATATTGCTGCAAAACAACTTTAAAGGTTTATTTTCTTTCAAAATAGACAACATATTAGTCTGAATTAGGAGTTTAAAGCTTAGAAAATATCACCCTAAAATATATGATCTCCTTCTTTCACTAAATTAGTTATGAAAAGCATCCTAAAAATCCAGTGAGATGCTCAGCAGATTTTAAAATCAGGCCACTTACTCAGGTAACGAAGGCCCTGGTCTTGCAACTCAACCCAGATGGGCAGACCACAGCACCCACTCCGAGCACCATTGAGGTGACAATAGCTCCACACAGGTCTGCTTGTGAGGATTCAGTTGCAGGATCAATGCCTTAGTCAGATGCTTAGCTGGTGTCAATGGGTCTGGTTCAGACTGGATTTAGGAGCCTAAATGTTAGGCAGCCAATTTTAAAAATTGATACCAATTTTTTTCTATTTTAAGGTCCTTTATCAGGGGACTTGATGTCCTGGCATGGAATTGTACTTGATGCTCCAGCAGGCCCTTTTCCAATCTGTATTTAATTTTTAAAATACCAAATTGTCTTCATATTTTTCTTCAAAAAATGCTCCAAAGATAAAACTTTCAATGGTATGCTTCATCCAGGACAAAGTTTTATTTCCCAGTTATAGAGCCACAAATAGGGAAAGTTTCCAGAAAAGCTGCTCCAATTTTAACTGTACCATCACACAAATGACTCTGGTAAAACTCTGCAGAACAGACACCACTTACCATTTCTCTCTCAGAACCATGGTAAAATACACGAAAGGTCATATACAAGATAGAATTTGACATAATAAGATTTCACTCCTATGTTAATGCACCTCAGATCAAGTCTGCAAAAGTGAAATAATAAATTTAGGAAAACAAGCAAAATGACCCTACTGGTTGGCTGGTTTTCTAGATACCATCTACATATTTTAGAAACGTACAACCTTCTAATCGAAATGAATAAACTACTCAACCATAAAGTTGCTATAGAAGATATGCTTGTTCTGATTGGAAAGGGCATCTGCTATCTGCAATATTGATAATACTTTTCAAATTTCATCTGCTTTTGTTTGCATTCTGTGTCGTCTGTTTAAACACACTGGGAATAATAATGAATCCCAGCATTATCTCCACTTTTTCAAGGCTGAACATATAACTTTATCACAAAAATAATTAAAATTCTTTGGCACTCTTGTATCTTTTCCATTAAACGTTATCAAGCAGTGACAATAAACTAACATCAGTCCAAGGCTGCCCATATGCTGCTTTTAAAAAGAATGCATTTGTCCCAGGGTGAGATACATGAATTTTGTGTTTACAGGGTCAAACAATTCTGAAGTTTTTTTACAGTGTAAAGACTACAAATCTATACATACACACACACACACACACACACACTGCAACCAAGCATCATTAGGTAGGGATGGGACACCTATGAATTGTCTTGCTAAAATGTTCTTTGATAGGCAAACCTTAGTGGCTTAATAATTTGGAAAATTACAGATATAAATATTTTTCATAATAGTAATACACATTCAAACCCAAAGATGGATGTTCCAAAATGTTTTCAGAATGCATGTTCAATTAATCTCATGTGTATTAATAGATTTTCTGACAATTCATTAGTAAGTCAGTCTATATATAAGATTCATTCCAAAATAAAGTGGTAATAGTGTTTATTTTGTGTTTATATTTACAGTGTTGCCACTTTATTATGAAATTAATCATTTTATGTCACCTTTTGTAAATCAGGTTTCTCTTTTTTATTTGGGGCACATCAGGTTTAAATATAATATTTTATCTGTTCAGTTATTGTTCAGTATCAGTTAATAATCATCAGCTATTTTAGAAAGCAACCTCTGATAGCTGACTTTCCACCCACACTGAATAATTTGCCAACTAAAAACAATGTAGGTTTTAAAACATATCACTGGAATACCTAACTCTGAAGTCTGTCTTTATAATTTTTACAACGTGCTAACTTCTGCTTAAAATGTAGTAAAGCAATGATGTTGATCTCATTTCAATACTACATACACAGTATTGCATAGTAATGCACTGCCTTTATAAGCCAGAAAACAGTACCAACTCACTAAACAGATCCATCAGGATAATTGAAGAACTCATTTCAGAAGAACTCCCATATGAAAGCAGAAATGTTAAAAGATGTTAAATTTTCTTTTTGTGTACTGTTGGCTTGCCTGATAAGCAGAAGCAAGTTTATACAGCTCTGCAGCTAGTGTAGAATGCTTAAGCAAGAAATCCATAACTTTTAATATGATGAGATTGTCCTGCTAGAAGAGATGGATTTTTTCCAATATCACTGCTAACAAACAAGTAGAGTCTCCTGTATCAGCACATTTCTGTTTTCTACTCTGCAGCACACATGTGCTTCATTAGAAAACAACACATAGCTCAAAATTTTAGTTATATTAAAAATGAGTCATGTCACCAGACTAGTTGATGGACAGGTATCTTAACTTATTTCTTTAAGGAACAAACACACAATCTTATATAGATACAAGGTTAAAAAAACAGATGAGAAAGTATGAAGTTATCCAAGAGTTAGTGGAAATGTTGCTTACAAGAGTGACTGCACAATGGGCAGATACTGTCACACAATGTCTTATTACATGGTTTCAAACTCCTATTCACAGTCCCACTTGCTGCAGAAAACTCAAATATGTTTCAGATAGGTGCTAAATAAAAGACATTACTTTTCATCTGCCTTTTTGCTTAATGCTAATATAGTCACTTGTCAGTGGATATAAAAGTAAAGGAGACAAGAGTTTATTTTTATACCTCACAGAACAGCAACTGGTGATTTCCCTTAGATCATTGCTTTAGTGTATGCAGACATTAAGCTTTTTTTCTTTTTATATTTTAGACATACTTTATTTTTTATTCAAAACAGTCTTATGCCAACTCTGACACACTAATATTACCTCCAAGGTAGGTGGAGTTTTAGTTTTAAAACTTTTCTGCAAAAGCCTTCATCATCTTATCTTACAAATTTAGATATTACATATAATTAGTAATCACGCTGATATTATTCACTTCTTCAAAAGTTGGACTGAGGACACAAATTTTTGATGCACCTAAGAATTTACACAAGATGCATTTTAACGAGCAGTCAATATGTACGAGGACCTAACCACAAGAAAATGTATGTCTTTTTTGATTCTTGTAAACTAAAGATCAAAAGGGAGTTTTTTGTCTTAAAACGACACTAAGTTTGCTGCACCCAGTTCCAAATTCCTTACTCAGAGCCAAACTAGGCCCTAGACTAGCAATAACAATTGTGGGGCCAGGGTGATGTTATTCCAAGGAGAAAGAGCAAACAGGTACTTTCTTTCTGCATGACTTTTATTTTTAGAATCAGAGAAACAGCAATGGACTAAAAGGACAGACAAAGTCTCCATAAACAAACACAGTGTATTTGACTTGCTCTGCAGCAATCATCTTAAACTTACAAGGAATACCCCACCAGAATGGCTAGGAAGCCTACTTCACTCTTAAAGGGACAGTACCGTGAACACACCCTTGTAGTTACATAGCTAACCCAGCCAGGAAACCCTGAAGGCCAGATTCTTGGCTTCTTTACAACTTTCTTTGTGCCAGCTCAAAGGGATCGTGAAGCTGGTTTAACTGGCCAGCTGAGGTTTAATCAATAGAGTTATTCTAGATTTACACCAGTGTAAATGAGAGTACAGTTTAGCCTACAGCTATTTTTTGTTTGTTTTGAAGGCATAAATGAGACCCCCTTCAAAGGGAATTTACTGCCGAGTTGCTAGTGGAGATGTGGGATCAGAGTGGACCAACTCCAAGAAAGTGTCCTGGCACAGTATTAGCATAGACACATCACCCGTGGCAAAAGTTGAGCTTGCAAGAGCAGTTAAACTTAGTTATTAGACTCGCAGAACTCAGCATGTGCTATGATCTAACAGACTGAGGCCCCGAACTGTGAATTCTTCAAATATTATAGTTATTATAATAGGCTCATAGATAAGCCGAGTCAGGCTTGCTTAATATTTGGAAGGGAGACCAATACATGCTGCAAGAAGGAGTTGGTGGCTGCAGTTAGCAGTAGATAGGCAGTACTCACTTCTCTTTGAGTGAGTACTGTACCAATGCTCAGCATGATCCTAGCAAGAGCTAGTAGGATTAAAGTGGAGTCTATTTAGGTTAATTATCAGAAAGTTACACCTTCTCTACCATCCTTTCTTTTTCCCCTTCTTCCTTTTCCTCACCTAACCTCCCTCTGGTGTTCTCAAGTATGTATTCCTACTCTATTCAATTAGCCTTAGGTACAGCACAGAGGACTCAGTTACCGGCAGTCATTATCCCAAGCACTTTTCATAAAAGTAAGGGTATTAGTCCCAGAGTCCTGGCAAAATTCCAGCTAAGCTAACATATTTACATTCTACCCTTTCTACAGGTATCTTTTTAGTTTTAAATGGAGGAGTTATTCTTCATTTCTTCTCCTAAAATTGTTGTGTAGTATGGCTGGTACTGGTAAGTTCATTCTCCATTTCCTTCCAGTAGCTGATTAAATAGTTAGCACTGTGTTGTCAACTCTCATGATATTTGGTGTTTTTCTTAAAGTCGTGCTTCTGAAGTCATGGATTATGTGAGAATTGCAGCTTTCTTTCTTTCTTTTTTTAAAAATGTTAAGTTTCTAACTCATAGTTGTGGAGAAACACTTAAATATGTTATTCCAAAGAACCCAATACAATCTCATGTTTTTTTGGGCCTGACTCATACATTTTCAATGCATGAAGTTGGCAGTATTGTCAGTGGCAAAGGATAAGCCAGGCCTATTAAGCAACTAAGGCCCAACTCTGGCCTGTGCCAGTCTTTCAAGGACTGACTTCTGTCCTCAGTTATGCCAATGAAATGGAAGACTTCTGTGGGGTTGTGTGAGTATAACAGAGCAGAATTGGACCCATGTGTTCCAGAGTGAATGAAAGCACCACGTCAAATGCTGCCCACGCATACTCCCATGTGTCAGTCACTTGACTTCAATGGATTTGTATGGGTGTGAGGAGATTTTATATATATATACACATACATATATATATATATACACATACATATATATATATATACACATACATATATATATATATATATATATATATATATATATATATATATATATATATATATATATATATATATATATATATATACACATATACACACACACACATACATACACACATACACACACACACACACACACACAAAGGCCTCTCCCTCTCTCTCTCTCTCTCTCTCTCTCTCTCTAAGGTGTGACGCTGGCAGACCAGGTGCCCTCTCTTGCCAAAGATTTAGGCCTCAGCCGAGCACTGACAATTTCATTGCTGGAAATCAATCTGTTTCACCTGTGTTAGCATGGTTAGGGTGGGTATTGGAATTATAACAATGTGTTATATGAAATGCTTATAAATTCCTGCATGCATTAATCTCACTTATAATATGTCTATCACATGCTATAACGTAATATTTAAGTTTTTGTTTTGTTTTGAAGCTTTGAACCCAGTCAGGAGGAGTCATCTCCTGCCCATCAAGAAGGCCTATCAAAACTAAATGGGCCATTGTGGGACATCACAATACAAAGCCTTTGTTAATTGCCCCCTAAAACACATGAGCAGGATACATGCAAAAGGGCTCATCCCATCAGCTTGAATTCTGGAAGAAGGAAATAAAAATAGCTAACAAGAAAATTTTTCATCTTTT
This sequence comes from Emys orbicularis, assembly GCF_028017835.1. Lineage (NCBI taxonomy): Eukaryota > Metazoa > Chordata > Testudines > Emydidae > Emys > Emys orbicularis. Next base: position 23,087,553 of record NC_088696.1, read on the forward strand.
ATTGTTTGGATTCTCACAGGGCTGGAGCTACGAAACAGAGATACCCAGGGTCAACCTGGGTTAGCCCTAAAAGACATTCAGAGCTGACAGATTACTACAATTCTGTCACCTTTTGAAACTACAGACTGTAACTCATTTGGGTATATATGCTTGACTGCTTTAACCTTGTAATAACTCTCTCATGTCTTTTCTTAGTTAATAAATCCTGTTTACTGTAGGATTGGCTCCAAGCGTTGTCTTTGGTTTGAGATCGAATGTACAGATTAGCATAGGGTAAGTGACTGACCTCTTGGGACTGGAAGCAACCTGAATGTTTTTGGTCTTTGGTGTACAACCAGCTATCACTAAGTCCAGCTTGCATGGATGGCAAGATAGACTGGAATGACCAAGGGGACTGTCTGTGACTTCCTGGTATAGTGCTTTAGGAGTTCACACTTTTTACGGGGTTGATGAAATCTAACTATAGAACATAGAACCTGTTTGGGGTTTCTGCCCTGCTTCCTGACAGTCTGCCCTGAGATTGGTACTCATGGTCATGAGCCACTCTAGACAGTGAGACATGAGGCACTAAGGGCCACCTCTGACACCCATTTTTAAATAGTCTCCTAAGGTTTCTGGTATATTTTTTACCATCTAGTAAGTGGAGAGATTTTTGCTTATTCGTAGCATAATTGCTCGAGAGAGAGAGAGAGAGATACAGTGCAAACAGTCTCAAGCTAGGAGGATAGATGCACACAATGACCTGGATTCTCAGCTCTGCTCAGCCCAAGATTCAAGTGGGGGAGCAAAAGTAGCTGCACAAAATCTTTGTGCTTCTCCACTTCTTAAAGCTACTTATTTTTACCAGCTACTATTAAGCTCCCACAGGCCACTATGTTGGCAAGCCATGACTGCAGCACACAACTCTTTGTTCACGTGCTTCATAATGGACACAATCCCAATTTTAAAAAAAGACTTTCCACAAAGATTAGCCTTTCAGACCATTTTAATATTTTTACCATTTTCAAGACAGTGAGTAGAAGGGGCACTGAGTTGTGTTGCTTGGGTGAAAGAAAACCTGGCCCCATTCAAGTCAATGTTGAGTTTTGCCATTGACTTCAATGGGGCCAGGATTTCACCCCTTGTGTGTATCCATTGAATCCAATGGAAATTACATGAAAAGCACACATAAGAATCAGATCCTTTAAAAGTTCTCACCAGGTCCTCGCCAATTTTTTTTTAACTAAATTAAGGAAAACACACATTTCAGATGCCAGAAGAGGCATATATTAATTTTGACACTCAACTCGGTTAGTTTTATTCATAGCTAATGCCAAATATTTCAGCTGGACATAGTGGCTCTGATTCTCCTCTCATTACACTGATCTCACAGGGGTGAAACTCCTAAATATGTTGATCAGCCTTTGCAGTGATATGTAGATCTGATGTATTCCATTTGCAGCATGGTTTGCTGGGGTCCGTCTCATGGCAATCTCACAAACATTATTCCATCGTTCTCTCACCCAGGTTTCACAATTCCCTCCCACCCCCACCGACCCAATATTGAAAGACAATCAACAAATGAATGATTTCACATTTTCAGCCCATTAAAATATTTATTGCTGGTGTCAATAGAAAGTTTTTAAAAGATAAAATATATTTGTATATTGACTGCAAATCCTACATGGATGTAATGGCACCAGGCACTGTACCACATCATGAAATAAAAATTAAATTGTAGTTGGGCTTTTAAATCAACTCAATTAAAATAAAGAGATTCTTGGCTTGATATAGGGAAATATTTGTATTTCCAATTCTATTTGTTAATACATTGACATATGTGCTATTTTTTAAATGTAGCACTAAGTGCACTTTCTGTCAATGCCATAGATTTTTTAATAGACTGAGAAAATGCATTTCATTTCTTCTTATTTTCCTTCAATACATCATTTGGTTCTGCTTTTTTGCCTGCATGAAATTCATTTTCTAATGGAAATATTTGTTTTGTAAATCAAATATGTATTATGCACAAAATGCAAAGCACAAATTAAATTATGTTAATGAAATGAAAGAGATATGAAATGCATATTTCATGGACAAAACATAACCTCAGCAAACAACCATTTCTTGATAAAATCTTTAAACACAATCTCATTCTGTGACAGACATATTGTTAAAGCAGATAGCACCTCATTTAAATGGTTTCCTTTAATATTAGTGCTTAGTATATAATTGTAAATAACTTTTGGGATGAAAAACCAATAATGAAATATTGTCTTTAATAGTTTGCTATTGATGTCAGCATAAAATTTGGAGTAGTTGAATATTGGAAATTGGGAGTGCGCACACATATAGTCAAAAGCTGTAAATGATTGCATATTTAAATAGAGCTGACTAAGGCAAAGATGTTATAGATATTAGTAATAGGCAGAAAATTATGCTGACCTAACATTATTTGACAAAACCTACTGTTTTAAATTATATATTGGTTACACTTAATGAATAATAGATTCTGTAGGTGTTGTTTCTCTAATCATAATGCTGATGACACTATACGTAGGAGACTTCTTAGTCATCCTTCTGACAATAAAAACAGGTAGAGATCACAAAGGGCAGAGCAATATGAAATCACATTATGAGTCTTAGTATTAGCATCGTCTTCAGCAGGACAAATACTTCCAAGGAGCAAAACACCCCTTCTTGGTTCATTGAATATAACCACAAGAATATATGAATTTAAACAAAACTGAGAATTTCATGTGGGTGTTTGTTTGCTTTGCTTTCCTAAGCAGAAGAGGCATTATATGGATTCCATCTATCTGTTGGGCTTTATCACTGTTCCATAATTGATTGGATTCTACCTGCTGGGTCTTATCTACCCTATCTCTCTCTTTTCATCCATCTCTCGATCTCAAGTATGCAGTAAATCAAGAACAGAGCTCTTGAAACATGAGACAATCATAACTGACTTTAAGGGCAGCAACGAACCTATTAAAATCACCAAAGGGACAAGTGTCTCCTCTCCTTTATTCTATTTTTTATAAACAATGCTACCAAAGAGAAAGAAGATAGTGTAAAATTTAAACAAAAAATGACGCCAAAACCAAGATGATCATTATGAAGCTGGAAGATACCTATAATCTGACAGGTGATGAGAAGACCAGAGGATTTGTTTGAACATTCCTGCTCTATCTATGAGCACAGGAAAGTTACACATAATCAATACAGATCTGTTTCATTTATTAAGGGGAACATGTGTATTTTTTTTACATTAAATATTAACAGAAAACCCTTAAGAGTCCAGTCCTGATTCTTGATAACCGTTTGGCATCTTCCTTTTTAGAAGGAGGAAGATAACTGGGCAAACTGTGAGAAAACAACTCCAGCAATATCTAGAGACTTCAAGTTTCTCCAACCTTAGTCAATTTGCTGTTAGGTCTAGGTATAGCACAGAAACCATACTTAGTGTATCTGGCTAATGAGCTTCTCTGTGCAATGGACAAAAATAAGGTGTCTGTGCTGAGTCTCTTAGATGCGTCAACTTTGATACCATTGATCAGAAACTGCTGTTGACCTGCCAGAGATTCTCTGTTCCTTTCCTTTTGGGGAAAGCTCACTGAGTAGCACAATGCAATTGCTCATCTATCCTGAAGACCCTCTTATGTGGGGTTCACAGGGCTCTCTCGGTCTCTCTTTTTGTTCAATATGTATATAGGGCCATTGGGATAATTGGTAAGGAAGTATAGTACACTGCAACTATAAAACATAATATCCAATTCTATATTTCCATATCTCCCAACCCTGCTGTGGAACGATGTATCCAGTGCCTATTGTAAACTGGGACATGGCTGAAACTCAACCCTGATAAAACGTAGATTATACTATAGCAGGGGTTGGCAACATTTGGCACGCGGCTCGCCAGGAAAAGCACCCTGGCGGGCCGGGCCAGTTTATTTACCTGCTGATGTGGCAGGTTCGGCCGATTGCGACCCCCACTCTCCGCGGTTCGCCGTCCCGGGCCAATGGGGGCAGCGAGAAGCGGCACGGGTGAGGGATGTGGTGGCTGCAGCTTCCCGCCGCCCCCATTGGCCCGGGACGGTGAACCGCGGAGAGTGGGGGCCACGATCGGCCGAACCTGCCGCGTCAGCAGGTAAATAAACTGGCCTGGCCCGCCAGGGTGCTTACCCTAGTGAGCAGCATGCCAAACGTTGCCGACCCCTGTACTATAGGATGGGGGAAGGAACCATAAACAAAGACCAAAGTTACATGCATGCTCCCAACTAAGGGAGTATGTTCTTTTGGCTTCATATATATATATATACACAACTTTGCAATTTCATTGGATCCCCCACTGCTTATGGATATTCCATTCCTGTTGCTCTTCTCCCTTGCCCTTGGACCAGTCTTGAGCCCCCCCGGTTGGGAAATACTACCACAGATAGCTTGGGCCTAGACTATCTGAAACATCTGCCTCTCCCTCCAGCAGTTTTGACCATCTGAGAAGCTCAGGCTAAATACTCATCTGCTTACCTCAGTTTTCCATTCTGTAAATTGGGAGGAAACTCTTACCCACTTTGAGATCTATGGATGAAAGAGTACTCTTGTTATAATATTTACAACAGAAAAGGAGCCTGCTATTCTGAGTGAAGGGCCCTTGCCTCTGGAACGTGTTTTTTTCTTTGGTCTGCCAGAACCTTTATATCACACTAGTCTTGACGGAGTTTGTTCTGAGGTGGATGGTGGGGAGGAATTTAGTTTGTTTTATTGCTGAGGAGATTTCTTGGGGGATAGCCTTCCTCTTGTTGTAAGTGTGTTGATAGCCTAAGCGGCCTACCTGCAGTTATAGGTAAGTTTGAGGCCTGGGGAGGCTGTCTGAGGGGATCCCTTTAGCTCTTTTTCACACATTTGATATAATGTAGCCATTTAAAAAAAATAGTGCCTAAAGATTATTTACGGTAGCAATAAATATATATAATAATAAACTCAGTAGTGCAATATCCATGATAGAAAAAAACTGTAACACTAAAAACTAGAACTGTGAGAGCGTAGAAACCTCCAATGACAAGTAGGATTTTCTATTGTTATAACAAACTATTTATTAAATCTCACCTGCTGTGTTACATGCTGTCACAGCTATTTCAATGCCATGACCAGTTAGGTACCATAGGTGCAGCTTTCATTTTATGGTAAAGAAGGCTGCAGACTTTTTTGTACACTATCCCCAGTAAGCTGTCCAGGAAAGCTGATAACAATCCCAGAAATAGATGGGGGATTATAAGCATCATGGGTACAATTCTGAGCAAGTTCTGTCAGGTGTGAAGAGGGAGAACAGGAACAAACCGCCTGAATGTGATTAGCACTGAAGCCTTCAGTGACTTCTGGCATAACAAAAAATTAAACCAAATGAAACAGCACAACTGTGTGAATCTCAGAACAACTCCCAACTTCCTTTGGGCCAGGACATCACATTGTTTCTGCCATGAACTAAAAAACTTCCAAACATTTTCAGGATCTCCTGGCTTGGCAATTTCCCTAGGATAACCCAGTAAATTGCTGGAGGGAAAAAGTCCCAAGTATGATAAAATACTGGAATTTAACAAGAGCCAAACGAGAGCCTAACGAGAGCCAAAAACTTCTCTGGAGGGAGAATCCAAAGACAGATCTCCAAATATTTAGAGTCAGAGACATAGTATTACTCCAATATATCAAAGTAGTCTCCTTGGCAGCTTACAAAGTCATTTGAACAGAACATAAAAATGAAGAGAACATTTGCTAAGGGAGGAAATATCAAAAACACCCTTAGAAGAAGTGTAATCTTCTGTTGTCCAACAATAACATTCCATCCCCAGATTTACTAACAGGGGAATAGGGGGTATGGTCACATACAGTAAAATCAGTTCCATGCTACATTTGTGTCTTTTGAGTAGAAACCATGGGACAAATTCTGTTCTGACTCAATGGAATTACAGGAGTTGTGGGGGTATAAATCAGAATAGATCTGGTCCCTTATGATTCTGTTGTGTTTCTACTACTGATGGAGGAATAATGGATACCTAATTCTAAATTGTGCTTCCTACACTTATTTCATAGGCAATACATTTTTTATCAATTTTCTAAAATGAATCTTTCCCTTTTGCATTATCAAATTTCGATCCTATATCATTTCCATACACACCCCAAGCCATTCTGGAGATCTTGTATACATCACTAGAGATTAATATTAGGTGTTTGTAAAAGGAGGATATTAGCTTCTCCCTTATATCTGTCAAAATTAATAACTTCTTTATCACAGATAACTCCAGATCAATATGAGATTCACAGATGTGGCTGGAAATAAAATGTATGGAAATATAATATCTCATTTGTAAGTATTCAGAAAAAAAGAGAAGTGGTTTCATTATTGAAATTGAGACTGAAACTGTTCAAAAGGTCAAAAGACTTCAAGGGCTGAAAATATCTGCCATATGGACTTAGCCTTTCAAATAGACAACAAATTGTAGGTCAACCCAGGGGAAAGGAGAGAAATGAATTTCTACAGATAGGGCAAAGAAGGAAGAGATCAGGATCCTCTCCATATTGCATGCACACTTCTATCTGAACCCACAATAAGGCCAAAAAAGTGGGGGGGGGGGCTGGACATAAATGCTTATACAATGATTGATGTAAATACTTTCAGAACAAGGGATAGCAGTTATGTCTGGCAGATGTCCACCTCCTGCACTGCTGATCAGACCTGGTACCTCCTGAGGGTCTACTGATTTAAATGGAATAACAGTGTAAAGTGGCAATATTGCAGTGAGCGTACCCTGTGATTTTGGTCCAGCAGACATGATGTTGATTATATTTGTTAATGGACTGTATTGTTGCCTCCTAAAATCAATGGTTTCAGGAACATTAGAAAACATAAGCCCTGCCTGAAGCTTCACAGAAGTCTGGCAGTCTTTTGCCATTTGCAATAGAAAATAATTGACAGGAATCATATTCTCTTAGTCCCAATAATAATGATTCTGCCAAAGTTTTCAATCCCAAAGTTAGGTTCCTAGCTCTATAGTTAGGCATGTAAATGACTTTCATTTGATTGCCTAAACATGGCTTTAGGAGATTAACTTTAAACTGAGGTTTGAAATTTTGTGTCTTCATTTTTATGGCTTTAGTGATTTTCATTTACCCATTTCATAAAACTGCACAAAGTAGTTCAATAGTATTTGCATTTCCCACCTTTCAGTTCGGCAAGAATTATCCTCTAACGACTTTCAGTTCCAAGGCCCAATCTAAGATGCAGGGCTGAGCATCTCAGGGTAATTGATTGCAGGCTAGTGGACCCCTGAGCAGAACTCCAAGTAAGTTAGCGCTGTGGGAGTTTGCCCACATGCAGCAAGTTGCAGGCTGGGTTCTTAAAATACTAAAAGTTAACTAAGGGTAAGGAGAAATTTTGACGCTACAAGTTATTTTCTTACATGTATTTTAAATGAGGGGTGAGAGATATTACTAATAAGGGAATATAACAGAGTTGAGGCAGCATAAGTTAGGAGTTGTGGTGTGCGTGTATACACAAACACACACACACACAAAATGTTCATAAGACCCTAAATCTGTTAGGTGCCTAAGTCCCATTTTCAAAAGTGCCTAAATTACTTAGGAGCCACAGACATTGGGCTCTTAAATTAATTGGGTTCTCTTCAATATTTTACCTTTTGTTGTCATTATCAAAGTTACAACAGTGATTCTTTTAAAGGTGTATCTTACTTGGTTCAATAATCTCTTCTTTGTAAACCCAGGTGAAGAGATCATTAACAAAATAATCCTGCGACATACTCTAAAGAATTGTGCTGCTTTCATTTTATGCTTATAAGCATTTGAGGATCATGGGATAGAATGAACGAACTATACTTTATATAAAAATATTAAAATGTCCTCAGTTCATATCCCCATTTACCCAGAGGATTTCTCCCTTTTGCTTTTCTTTAATAGTTCCCTTAAGCTACCCTGGCTTTTCCGATTAACTGGTTCTGTCCAGCGGCGCTAAGCCTTAGGGTTCAGCAAGTTAGATGCTGGAGGCCAGGGCTTTGTGAGGCCAAGGGCCTGCTGAAGTAAAAACTAGCTTTCTTCCCCTTTTTTTCCTGAGCCCCTCAAACTTTAGCTGACCCATAGTAAAATCCCTTTTAACAAGGCTTAGTTCCTCATTGAACCAGTTAAAACTTTGCAAAAATAAACAAGGGCCATTCTTTGCTTTTTCCAAGGCTTTGAAATTCTTTTTGAATAGGAAAGGGATAAGCACTTCACCCTACCTGAACAGAAAATGCCACAGAAAGAGAACAAAGGAAAGTTTGTCAATCAGCTAGGGAAAAGGAAATGTATTTAACATACAAACATCCAGGGAAGTACATTTTGTATCCCTTTATTTTTTCACTGAATGCCCTGTCCTGCACTGAAATCAATGGGACTTTTCCCCTTGCAAGGTCAGCCCTGTGTGTCTTTTTAGACTGAGAGGAAAACTGCACCTTGTCTCATGAGTCTAGAGATGAAGAGCCATAATCTGCCATGGCTAGTTGCTGAAAAATGTTGCATCTCACCCCATAGATAACTTTGCATGCTAAACCTTCCTGCTTGCATGTGGCCACAACAAAAATGGTCCAGCGCACAGGATCCTCAGATTGCCCATTTCCAAGAAAAGGTTGTGGTTTGAGGAAACAAGGCACAAAAACAAACTTAGGGCCTCCTGGGGAAAAGACTGAAGGCCAGAAGGGATGAAAAGCAGGTGGATCTGGGAGTTAGACAGGGAAGGGTAGGGTGACCAGATGTCCCGATTTTATAGAGACAGTCCCGATATTTGGGGCTTTGTCTTATATAGGCATCTATTACCCCCCACCCTCTGTCCTGATTTTTCACACTTGCTGTCTGGTCACCCTAGGGAAGGGTGGGACAGTGTAATAAGCCTCAGAGGCAGGGTCAGTCCCTTTCTGCCCATCACTCTGGGAGAGGGGCAGGCTGGCAGATCTCAGCTGCATCAGCCCCACGCCTCAGTGAGCAAGTTGATGCTAATCCTGTTAACAATTGCTCATCTGCTTTTCTATTTATCACAGTCGCTGTGTTTTTAAAACAGACCAAATTTCTGAAAATTTAAACGCAAAAATGGCAATGTCTCCATTTCCCAGAATGGGGTGGCGATTTCAGAACAAAATTCACAACTTTAATGCCAACCAAGTCAATGCTTTAATGTTAGGTGGAAGCCCTGTGTCGGTTCTCAGCACCCAGATAGAGTCCAACCCATTAACACTGCAGTGGGCAACATTTTTCATTCTGAAGGTCCCCATTGAATAGAACCATTCTTCCTTCTGAGCATCATATAAACAAAGATACCTCTTAATAAAGGAAAGCATTCCCTGACCTACCTGGTCACGTTTCAGTCTGAAGTGCTGTTTGTCATCTCTAAGTACTATTTTCCTAAACAATGAGTAGTGTTACTCCCTGGGGTTGCTCTCTGCTTCAATGGGGTGTGAATACCTGAAATATCCATGAGACAGTTTCAATGGTTATTCATACTCAGCTCCCAAAGTAGAAACACAAAGGATGCCATTTGACCCTATCCATGTCAAGATGATACCAAACATGTATAACATTTCAAAAACCAGGGAAAATCTCTCCTCTGTGATCTAATCTAACTGAACATATAGAAACAAAAGCCCCCTCCTCCATCAGCAAGCATATTGTATTGAAGCAGGACTCAAGGAGAATTGATTAACCAGCACTAGCCAGCTCCCACTGGTAGGCACACGATCTATAGACTCCAATCCTAAAAAATAATAATAATAATTTCACATGCATACGTTTACTCACAGTGTAGAAACTTAACCATTTGCATACATCTTCATAGGATCAGGGCCTTAGCCAATGCAGTTGCATTCCCACCCACCTTTTTTTTTAATGTTGCATATCAAAAAACGAAGAGGGGTGGGAAATGCCAGGACAGGAACAAATGTGAACAGCCGTCAGTAACTGAAATGTATTTTCTGGATGTTCTAGAGCAGTGATACTCAGACTGAGGCTCGCAAGCCACAAGTGGCTCTTTAATGTGTCTCCTGCGGCTCTTTGCAGCACATGGTATTAAAACACTGTGTGATTTAATTACACTGCTCTACAGCCAAAATGCTTCTGAAATAAATATAGTCAAACTTTACTAATTCTGGGTCACTGAGAACGAAAATGATGCCTAAAATTGTTGATTGGCTCTAGTTTTCAAGATATGCTATTGGGTCAGTATATACGACCCTTGACTTGGGAATGGCGGAGGATAAGTGAATTATAAAGGGAAGGGATCTCAATTTAAACCAGAAATGACTAAAATACATCTTTGACTGGATCTATGAATAAATCTATGACTGGGTTTGGACAGTACTTGCTTTTTAGGCAAAACAATGAATGATGCAATCTGAAGCTGGTATTGCGTCATACATGATATGAATTGCATCATGTTATTCCTAGAAGTCATGGATGATGCAATCATAATGAAGTTTACATCACTCTGCTGAACAAATTGCCCTATATCAGCTCTAGAAATCATACCGTGTCGTGCTCTCTTATTTGTCAGTGTTTGATTTTGCAAAGGGACACATTTCTGTTTAGCCAAAATGAGCAGAGATGCCTCGTACTTGTGTGAACAGTGCAGATAACTTCTGCTATGTTTGTGGTGAAGTGACTTTTGCATCACAAAAGCGCAGTATAACCACTATGGTTAAGAAAGCCTATCACCTTTATTTTGGCTGCAAAATTGGAGATCAGGACAAGAGGTGGGCCCCACACATATGCCGCAACACTTGTGCAACAAATCTTCGCCAGTGGTTGAACAGGAAAAGGAAATCTATGCCTTTTGCAGTGCCAATGATTTGGAGAGAGCCAACAGATCATACCAGCAATTGTTACTTCTGCATGGTGCCTCCAGTTGGGAAAGGTGTGTCAAAGAAGAAAAAGTGGACTGTGCATTATCCAAACATTCCATCAGCTATACGCCCAGTACCCCACGGAGAAGGACTGCCGGTTCCTGATGCACCAGAATCATTCTCACTTGAGTCAGACGAGGAAGAGGAAGAGGATGAAACTTCTGGTCCTGAACCATCAGTGTCACAGGACCCACATTTTCTCCCATCCTCCTCCTCTGAACCACACCTCATAACACAAGGTGAACTGAATGACCTTGTCAGGGATTTGGAACTACCCAAGAGTAAGGCAGAGCTGTTGGGCTCCAGACTACAGCGGTGGAATCTCCTGGCAGGTGATGTTAGGGTTTCCATGTTCCGTGACCGTCAAAAGGATCTTGTCCCATTCTTCTTCATGGAAGGTGATCTTGTAACCTGCAACAACATCGATGGTGTGATGGCAGCCCTCAACATCGTTCACGATCCAGATGAGTGGAGACTGTTCATTGATTCATCGAAGACGAGTCTTAAAGCTGTTTTACTGCATAATGGCAATGTTTTGCCATCAATTCCAGTTGGTCATGCAGTCCATATGAAGGAAACCTATGACAACATGAAACAACTTTTGAGGTGCATAAACTATGACCAACATCAGTGGCAGCTTTGTGGCGATTTGAAGGTTGTTGCTCTCTTGCTTGGTCTGGAGACTGGATACACCAAGTACTGCTGTTTTCTCTGCGAATGGGATAGTCGTGCAAGAGATTCCCACTACATCAAGAAAGATTGGCCACTCCGACAGTCATTGGAGCCTGGGAGGAAAAGTGTTCAACATCCACCACTTGTTGAATCAAGGAAGATTTTGTTACCACCCTTACACATCAAGCTGGGTCTGATGAAGAACTTTGTCAAGGCCATTGACAAAACACAAGCAGCTTTCAAGTACCTCCGTGGAAAAGTGAAGGTTAAGTGAAGCTAAGATAAAGGAAGGTGTCTTTGTTGGTCCTCAGATTCGTGAACTTCTTCGAGATGATGCATTTGACCATGCACTGCGTGGCAAGGAAAAGACGCCATGGAAAGCCTTCCAGTTAGTGGCAATACATTTTCTCGGAAACAACAAGGCAGACAACTACAGGTTGTTGGTGGAAAACCTCCTCAAGGCATACAAAAGCCTTGGTTGCAACATGTCACTAAAGATACATTTTTTGCACTCTCATCTAGATTTTTTTCCACCGAACTGCGGAGCAGTGAGCGACGAGCACGGCGAGCGATTTCACCAGGACATTGCAACAATGGAGAAACGTTATCAGGGCAAATGGAGCCCATCAATGCTTGCAGACTATTGCTGGACAGTGACAAGAGATGCTCTATTTAATGAATAAAAGAGACAAGCCAAGAAGTGCCAAGTAGACACTGAATAGGACTAAACTATGTACATAATAGTTTTTTGCCTTTTGTTTCATAATAAATTTTATTTATACAACCCTTTTGCTGATTTTTAAAGTGTTACATAAACAGGACAGGTGAAATATGATCATGTAAAGCAACCATAAACACATTAAAAGACCTAGGTTTACAATTTATGATTAAAACTCTACTATCTACACAATATACATAGACATAAAATGTAAAAACTTAAATATCTTAGAAACAGTAGCCAATCAGTTGTTTTAATTGTCATATTTGAATTCAGCACATCAAAATACATAATAAATAGCACATTTTATCGCTGAAGCAGACGACTTCTCAAAAATTGTAGACCAGTGTTATTAACCAGTCTAAGTTATTAACCAATCAGGTTGCATTTACTATGTTATTAATCAACTGTAGCTAATAAAATAATAATATTTGGTCAGTCACTTTGCTGTGAGAATATATATATATAAAACATGTTGTGATCAGTGCAAACTATACGAGGGATGAAAGACCAATCGATCAAGGTGATTCAAGTATATATATATATATATATATATATATATATATATATATATATATATATATATATATATATATATATATATAGTAAATGAAACAATTAATTCACACGATTGTTTGGTAATATTGGTGGCTAATTTGGCTCCTGAACCACTGAGGTGTGAGTATCACTGTTCTAGATGAAGGTTGCCAAAAAGGGCTGGGCAGAGTGCAAAAAAAAAAAAAAAAAAACAACCACCTGCAAATAGTCATCCGCACATTTAAATGAATATACCGCATCTGCCTTGGTTTCCCCCTTGTGTTTGCTTTCTGCAAACTTTGGAGCAATCAAGTTTTGCTGGGCAAATGTTTGCACAAGGCAAATTTCAAAGTTGCATGCAGAGACAATTTTTTAAAAAAACAAAAAAAAACATGCCAGAAGTGCTTATATGCTGATCCAATGATTGCCCAGGAACAACATTTGACTTATCTGATCTGTCACAATTGACCTGCACACTTTGATTGACAAAGAACTCAAATATTCACAGAAGTTCGGGATCAAGCCACAAAGTTGGGGGAAGGGGGGGGGGGGTTAATTACAAAATTATCCATCAATAATTTCAAATAATAAATAAATTGGAAAGAATTGTGATCTGTCTCCTGATAGTCTATGAGCAGAGAGAGCAGCTAAATTTGTTGAATAAATTATTCATTATGGATTATTCGCTCAGCTCTACAGCAATAGTACTGACACTGTTTAATTTAATAGCAAATTAAGGGATCTTTCTCCTTACAAAAATGAGTGCATTGCTCCCAGCGACTTGACTCTTGAAGAAGCAATGCTGGGAACCTCTAAGAACAGCTCCCCTTGTCCAAGGCTTCAATTAGACTTTGAGTAGTGAAGAGAAGAGTTTTCTGATATACTATGTGACTGGGCAATAGTCCCATTGTGGGGACACAGTATTACAGGGGTGTGAGTCTTTTTTAAAAATCTGGAAACGAAGGACATCCCACTAAGTTCAGCTAATGCACTGAAAAAATTCAGGATGTTTTGAACTAGACCTGAAATCTTCCAAACAAAGTGAGCCTCGCTTTACTTCAGATTTTGTTGGGGCCTGGACTGACTGGTATTCCCTATCTAAATCTGTCCCGCTCTCCTCTGTTCCTTACCTTTTTTCTGAGTAGTAGGATGAAAGATCTGGTAGACTTCCACACTCCTTGTATTCCTTCACCTCTGGCACCTTCAAGGGGTAGCCAGCACTACCCTCCTACAAAGGAGCCTTAAACTCAAAGCAAAACTCAGGAACTGTGAAACTCTGCCAACCAAACCACTCCTAGCTGAATGACCTATTGGGGGGTTATTTTTTATGTATTATTCTTCTATATTTTCCATGATACTGTGAATATTTTGTACTCAACATGTTTATTTTATAGATCCTTTATAAATGAATACCTCTTTAGGAGTTTGCACCAAGAATTTTTGACGCTGAGAAACTTTGATCTTCAAAGTCTCCAAAGAATAGAATGGTTGCTGCATGGTACCATAATTTACTGGTGCTGGCAGAATTCATTCTGTGACTCAATTTAGCTATTATAGCATATTATTCTAATGTGACTGTCACCATAGTTCACAAGCCAAGTGATGGCTCAAGTGATCAGAATAACCAGCCCATCTACACTCTTCCAGATATGTTTTCAGACATGCACAATTTTATCTAAATTGTCTCCATCTTCTCACTAAAACATGCATGAATGACTCCATGCAGAGAATATTCACAAGATATTTTGGAGCCAATGTATTTTTCTAGGCCTTCACTTTTTACTGTGACTAGAATATATAGAGTTATAATAGGTAATGATAATAAAAATGTTGGAAGAGACATGAAAACTTCATGCTTCAGGGCTTAAGCCTATTAACTATTAGCTAACTATTAGAGATCAGGATTAGAAATCAGGATGAGACCTAATGTGGGGGGAAATTCTTACACCTTCTCTGAAGCATCTGGTGCTGGCCACTGTTAAGGATGGAATGTGAGACTAGATGGACCTCAGGTCTGATCCAATATCACAATTCCAATGTTCCTTAACTCATTGGTTTTCCATCCAAAGTAAAGGCTTTTCCATTTGTTATTGAGAGGGATCATGCCACAGTGTCCTTTCACCATTGGAATTTGCCCAAAATAACCAAGAAAAATCTCATTACTCAACAAAGAGTCTTACTTCTCATTGACTACTGTACCAAGAATACAATAACCCTTCCTTATGCTGCACCGCAAATTGTCTCTTTAAATAAAGAAATGAGCTATCTTCATTAATCGTACATAAGAGGGTCAGGTTCAACCTCTTTCTTAGCAAGTCTTATAGAGAAAAGTGCAGTATCCTTAAGATCTCTGGTTATGCTTGTCTAAAAAAAAAAAAAATAGAACTCATGTCCTCAGCGGGTATAAACTATCGACACCAATGGTGTTATGTTGATTTATACTAGCTGAGGATCTAACCCAAAATCCCTAAATTCACATTTACGAAGGTCCTAAGGAATAAAAGACAAAAATTCATGTTTCTTTTTTGGGTTAAGGCGGGTTAGAAAGGTATAATAGCAATGGGAAGAGTATCAATAAGAGGATGCACTGGCAGCGTTTTGACACCCATCCACAGATGCGAAACATCACATGCTGAAACTAACCTTATTCTGAACCAGATACAAATGCTTGGAGAAGCATACGCACACAGAGGGATCTCTGATCTAGCCTGATTTATTTCCTCCATGCTTTTGACACTGTGCTTTTTTAAAGTGTGGTTTCCATTGAGTAATGACCTGTGGGTAGCAGGTACAGTACACTCTTCCAGACAATCTGTTACAGCAGACAAGAAACAGATTTCTCAAACCAAACAGATTCAACTAAAAGGTAATGTATTTTCCACTGGCTATCTTGAACATTCATACTGCATTAAAACAGATACTTTCTGGGTGTTATGCCCTTTACAAGTGCTCTAAAAAAAGGGAGGAAAGAACTGACAATGGAGAAATGGGACGAATAAGATACAGCAACTTGTTTCTGCAAAATAATTGTGCAGAAGCTGGGTAAACAATTGCCATTAACCAAGTGCTCTCAGTGGCATTAGAGGAAAGGGTCAAGAGATCTATTCATATAAAACTAGAGACTCCAGAATAGGTTTCTACACCTTCTTTTGTGCATGCACACTTCACATACACTTCACACTCCTGTTTCTGATTTTCACGTCAGCCGCACACAGCATCACTCGGGTGAATGTTGTCTCCCTTTTTAAAATGCGTTGTTGGATAGCTATCAGCAGGACGTTTTCAATCCTTTGCCAGGAAAGCTTCCATAGAACCTCTTTCTTGCAGTGTGGACCCTGCCTCTCAGAACTTGTCTGAACTATCCTTTTTCCTGAGACATTCCCACCCCTTGCTACCAGCAGCTCCACCAGTGGGTTCCAAAAGTGGCGGCGTGATTGTAAACAAAACCCTGGCACCTGTCAGCATTTTAACAACCAGGTCATCGAAACCAATTCTGAACTATTGTACTTTCAGTCTTGCCACATAAGTCTTTGCAGTCAATTCCTTCCAATTAATTTGGCATTCAGGGTTTATTGATGAATGTAGCATGGCAGTTTCACCAAATATGAAAGGTAAATATGAATGTACTGACTGTTGCCTCTAAGGAGGAGAGAAGCCAGGAGCACAAGATTAGATTTTAAAGTTGTGGCATGAAAAGATAAGGCCCCAATTTAACAAGATTCAGTACTTAAGCCAATGTTTAACTTTAAGCATGAGTGATTTGCAGAACAAGGGCCTTAGTGAACATTCCTATCCTCATTGCAATCAACTTTTTTGCTTTCCTTACAAAATGTTTGTGAAAACACAATGGGAGGACTTTACCGTCCAGTCTAGTTCACAAATATCTCTCTCCAGTTTACTGCATTATTCGACAATATTCCTTATTATGCGTGCCTGGCCATTCCACCTTTTACATTTTGCTAAAGCTATAAAATGGTAGGATGAACGTGGTCAATGAATCAAACTAAATAAAAGCAATAGGGAATTCTTGTGACAGAATTGTAAATAAAACTAAAACCAGTGAATCTTGAATCCATCCAGCCATGCTAGAATGACTGTAAGAGGAAGAGAAGACTGGGACAAAGATTCTTGCAAGTTGTAGGCCATCTCAGCGCTCCTTTGTTTGTGTCCCTTTCTTTCTATAATACATGTATTATATAATTTATATTCTGTACCTATCCATTAAAATACTGCATTTACTCCAATAAATTCACATGCAAGTTACACTATTTTGCATCTAAACCTTCATACCATATAATCCTGCCTATAACCTTAAAATTGAAATGCCATGTCATATTTTCTACCTTCAGTAGCAAGTGTTATCTTACCTTACATTCTATTTTATTATTGTACTTTCCTCTCTGCTTGATAAGCTGTCAATATTGTTTTGGAATGAGAAATTTCCATCTCATGCATCAGATGATCCCCATGACCTTTAAGCGAGTCACCAGTAAGATAATTTACTCACGGTGTTGTGACATAATAATATCTCTTCTGCCAGGTCATGTGACGTGCGATCATTACATGATTTTCACAGGATGGTTAAATTTTGCACAATTTTTCTAGGATTGAAAACCCTTGTGGAAAATTGGAATTAAGACGTTACTTATTATTTCACTTAATTATGAAGAGTTAAAAGAGGACCCTTGCCTAGAAAATTACTTCACACAACAAGAGCATCCAGAATTCTCATCTCACATTTAAATCTATTTTTTATTATTTTATTTTTACTGTTCAGCCTTTTGCAAGGAATGTTTTAATACAATCGTCTTTGCAGTGTCTTATATTAGCAGGAGGATGTGATCACAAATATCAGGCTTTTGGCATCTTTTTGGCTCTCTGTGCATAACAAAAATGTCAAACAGATTTTAATGAAAGGCTGCATGCTTGTGGGTATTGACAGCCTGACACAGAATCCTAATTTTCAGATGTCTTGTTCTTACTGTTTTTAACACACAAATACTTGTATTGTAAGAGCAAAACACTAAAACCATCCAGAGCCAGTATTTATACACTATCGCTTTATTCTCATGGGGTCAGTTCAGCAACATGCCCAAATTCTGTGGTTTTTGGCCTGGGAATTTCTGTGGCTCAGTTGCACTTATGTCTATTCCCAATTTAGAAACCAAATTATTTCTCTTCCTCACCCGCAGAGCCTGGACTCCTGCCTTTGCCTACACCCTTCAAACAACTGTGGAAGATGAAGATCTGCAACTCCCCCCCCCCCCCCACACACACATATACACGCACACACACACACACACACCATGCCCATGTATGGAAGATAGCCCACACAGATGACGTAAGGAGGACTGCTTAGAAAACAGCAAGCCTGACACATGCAGGAAGGCTCTCAAAGGCTGAGTGACAGTACAATTGCTGTCAATCACACTTAAAGGGAAACACACCAGTTTTCTACTACTGATAGGAGGAATTCAGCCTGGCTCATTTGGGGTTATGATGGCTGTTACGATGCTTAGCTGATTTCCTGTTCCTTGTTGTCTGGTTTTATAGACTAATACCACGAGGTGGGATAGGAGGACACTCAGTATCTCAGAAATAAGCACTTCTTAGGCCCAGGCCTTACTTTAGCCTGGGTTTCCCACAGAGTATAGGTGGATGAAATATGGATCTCCTGCTGGAGAACCATGAGCCAAGTCAAACTGCTGGCTCTACCCCGTGTGGAAGGATAACATATCTCTCTCCAGGGTTCTGTGATGCTGGTCATATTTAGGGTCCCATTGGGCTTCAATTTACAAATACATGCATAGATACATACATATTTATTTATTTAATTGCAGTCTATTTTTCTTTCCCTACTCTCTCTACACTAGAGGAGTGACAGCTCACTGTTTCAGTGTAGGGAAATTTCCAAGAATTCATAAAAGAGGTGGGTGTCACACAAGAGAGTTCCCAGTATCTTTTAGTTGAATATTTTCAGATCCCATGCACCCCATATTATTATGAGCTTCTTCTAAGAAAGAAAAAGGGGCTTCTTTGCCATAATAAAGTAAGAAAACCTCAGGACAGTGGTTTAGTTACATGACATATTTTGAAAATAATGAAAATTGGAACTGAGCAAGATCCGAAAACCCCAATCGGTAAGATAGTTCTTTTTACAGTAGATATTCTTCAAGTTCTTCATGCTCAGTAGTTTATCTCATTCCTTTACTGTATTACTTTTGGTGGCAGCAAGCTCTCCATTTGGTCTCTCTGGACTCCTATCAGATACTCTCATCTAACAACAGAGCTGGCACAATCCAGGAAATTTCTTTTTCTCCTTTTATTCTCCCAAATACCAAAATGATGGCAACAGACTTGCTGCAGTGATGAGGGGTCATATAAACAGTCCTACTAACCCTAGACCACAAGGTGGAATTCTCATTCCTGCTCCAGCTCCTTTGCACCAGAAAAAAGGGGCCAGAACTACATTAAGAGGCCCTCAAAGTCCCGTATCTGATTGAGGGAGGATTCCCCCAGCACTGGCACCTCAGCGGACAGCTCTAATGATGCCCTCAGATGATCCCCTCACAAGCCCTGGTCTAGCAGGTGTGCCAAGAACAGAGCTCGAGACAGAAGAGTCATGTTGGAAGCGGGACTACAGCCCGCAGTGCTTTGGAGATTCCAGGCAGTGCTGCAGCTTACTGTGCAGCCTGGGAAGGTGGCCATAGTATACACAGGCTACCCTGGGCTGCCTAAGTTATGCCCCCTGAGCAGTCATGTATGGGGACAGTGCCAAGAGAGCACCTCTTAGATTGCAGCACAGAATATCACCACGGACTCTCCTGTAGATCTGTGGCAAATCCCATCTGTCGACAGGGGTAGATTGGCTGCTCTTTCCCAGGCAGTAGTGGAAATGGGCAAGGGCAGCCAATCAGAAATGCTGCACGTGGCAGGCCCAGCTCTCCCTCTCCCCACAGTTGCCAACATAAGATTTTATGTGAGGAAAGGGGGAAGAGAGAAGAGCTGGCCCCTTTTTTCACAAGCAGGGATTGGGGAGGAGAGAACAGCAAGAGCCCAGCAGTTTGGGGCCACTCTGCTCCCCCATCCCCTAATCTGAATTACGGGTTGGTTCTTCTCTGCTCCTCCCCTCTCCTTTTTGCCTCTACAATCCCAAGCCTAGAAGGAAGAGAGACAAGAGGCAAGCAACTTGACTCACTGCAGCTGCCCCATCCAGGTCTGCAAGTGAGGGTGTGTGTGGAAAGGAGCCCTCAGAGCAGCAGGTATGTATAAATACTTAGCTAGATTGAGAAATGGATGGCTAGTCAAACAGAACACAGACTGGCCTCAGGAAAGCTAAGTTCTACTACTGGCTCCGTTTGAGTTCTTGTGCCACTTAATCTAGGCCTCAGTTTCCCTAACTGAAAAATGGGGATTTTATCTTTGTCATGCACTTTGAGATCCTTGGATAAAAAGTACTTCCTATGTGCACATTTTTATTAATTACGGTTATTATTTTAATTTACTCTGTTTTTCCTTTTCATCCAAGGCAGTGTCCTGTCCCACATCTATGTTACCTTCATTTTATGGCCTTCGTTAATATGCCATCAAGCTAGATAGGACCTAGATATAGACCTAATGACTTCCCCTTTTTATTGTTTCCATGAACCCATTATAGAGAGTCGTGACTTAAGAAAATTAGACATGCCCCCAGGTGGCCATCCGAAACCCAGGCTAGGATTTCTGTTTTCGAGGCAATCTAACAAAGTTTGTAACTCTGGCAAAATGAACATTGCAGCTCTACAAATAACACCAAAGAGAGCAGATCAATGTAATGCCCTATTGACAAAATCTGAGCTACAATGCCTATATTCTGTTCATGTATGTTGTTGATTCATAGCAGTTTTGTCAATAAAAAAAAACATTGCACAGTCTTATGCTATAACTGTCACCAAAAATTATTTATTACTAAGACAATAACAAATTTTATGTGGACAGAGATCCCTCTTGGTAAGACACACATCTAGAAAGAGGCAAATACATTCTTCTGACATGTACTGCATTGTCCAAAATACAGTCTAACTAATTATATTAAATATATATTACAAATGCATAGATAGGTGTCTGTGTGTCTACATATATACAATGTGTATGGGTCACCAACACATATACACATCCAATAATGTATATAAACATTTTTGCAAAAAAGACATTAAAATGCCCAAAAGATAGGTTTAAAGGAAGGTAGAATCAAGAAGCATAAAGTTAAACACTTATCAAACTTGGAAACCATTAATATAGCCTCTCATCAATTATATTTCTGAAACAATTATAAAAGGCCAAATACTGTAGCCTTTAATTGAGCAAATCTCCTTCTGAGGTCAATGGGAGGTTTGCTCAATTAAGAGCTGTAGAATTTGGCCCAAACTTAGCAATTTACATGTAGTTGTATCTATTTTTAAACTTCAGACTTTAATGTAGGAGGTCTCTAGTGCCATTCTGATAAGAGCTATTGCCCTGTTGTACAATTCCACAGCTTCACACAAAACTGGTGAAATATTAAGATCTGAGTTCCCAAGAGAATTAGTTGTCTTTAGCTAAGCTATATGACTGCAGTGCAGAAAATAATTTTTGCTATACACTTCTCTATATTAATACAGTGGCAAAAAAACAAACAGCAACAACCAGCCAGTACCAAACCTCCCATCTGTATCAAATAGTTCGGGTAAAAATATGAACCATGCAAGGAAAAAAAACACTAAATATTTATTTCAAATGTATTTGATTAAATTCACCAAAACACCCCACAAACTTCCAAAGGGGGGAAAAAACTTTTGATTTTTTAAAAATGTTATATATTGCTGATAACCTGTGACATTGGTGTGCTATACAAAATTACTTCAGCCTTATGTTTCACAGATATTCTTCCTTGAAAAACATTCATTGTTATGGCATTTCATTGACTAAGGAGAAATAACAGAGGTTATACTTCAGCTATACACAACAATTTTATTTCCTTTTAATATATAAATGTGCCAAATGTTACATATGTAAAGAACTCTGATAGAGCTTCTGGAACTGTTCTCTGCTTTCTATTGTTACAAACAATCATTTATGGGGGTGGGGGGAAATCCCACAAAGAAGGATTTCAGGCTAGCACTAGCAATTCTCCTACTGCACATCTTTTCTTTTATGCAGTTTTGTTTCAGTGATTTGAGCATGTTCTAATTTTGTCATTCAAGCCATCTGACTTTCACTGCTCTATACAAACAAAACCTAATTTAGTCTGAGATGTTTTAAGTCATAACAATGACGGATGGCCAAGGTTCAGGTGTGCTAGAATATTTAAACACCTAGTCTATATTTTCCTGATATAAAGACAGGCAGCTTTTTGTACTCTGATTAATTATGATTTTGTGTCTGAAAAAAATAGCTCTTTCTATTCTACATTATTAATTGGTTATTTAATTAGGAATTCTAGTAGCTTCAGATGTTGGGTAGCTAAAATTGTGCTTTGGTTTAAAAAAAAAAAAAAGACTAGCTCCATACTATTGCCTTTTTGTATCTTATGAAGGTCACAATAAGATGTGATTGTTTGGCATAGCAGCAGTGAATTATGCCACCCAGACAAGCTTTTAACCTATGTGCCTTCACTCTGAGTGAGACACACAGGGATGTGCTCTCTTTAAACAGTTCTCTATTGAAGAGGATTCAATCACCATAATGAATCTGAGGCCAGGCAGCAATCTTCTGCAGTGAAAGAATTTCTAAAAGATTGTAGAATTTGTAAAACGAACAGCTCACAGACTAAATGGCTGTGTGGGTGAATCAATTATTGCAGGGCTTGCAGTAGTCATAATATTTAGTACATATCATAGTGTGTTTCAGGTACAATAAGATATGCTGGTTTTTTCCCCACTCCTGCTAGAAAGTGGTATGTGCACAACCAACTTAGTCAGTCTTCAGAATCTAGTTAGAACTAGTATTACGTCAATAAAAAAAAAAATCCATCTGCAGCTGAAGTGCATGTACCAGGATCTAAGGGACTCGAGATGCTATACAGTAATCATATTAAAATGTAGGTCTGATGAGCGGCTCCTCGAGAAAACACATGATACATCATGAAACACAAAACCCATCAAGGGCTGAAATATTTTTATAGGTATAGGAGCTCCAATTTTGAACAGCTTCCTTTTTAATACAATAATTATTTTATTTTGACAGCACCATTTATAACCATCTCATCTGTGTCCAACTGCCCATATTTCCATTAATCAATGGCCTTAAAGACAACTGTCATCATTTCATTTTATTAGTACTTACGGGTTCATTGCAGGTAACTTAAAAGTTACAATGAGCAAGATATCTGTGGGCAAGAATGGCGCCTCAGACAGGATCAGATGTGTTATCTGTAACCTGAAACATCCCTCACACAAAAACAAGGTTCAGTCTGACCAGCCCTTGGGCATGGAGCTCACTTTGACTTTAATGGGAGATCTCCACATGAAGAGTTTTCAGAAACAGGCTTGAAATATTATGAACACAGGGCCGGATTTTGCCACCCTAACTTCAGAAGTAGGTCCATTAATGTGAATGGTACTGTTCATAGAGTAAGCTACTACTCACATGAGTAGAACCAGTAGAATCTTGTCCACAGTACAAAGGACCAAATCCTGGTCTCCTGTGCGGAGCCTATGGGATACCTGGAGGGGTCCAGGGAATCAGACTCCTCCCCACAATGCTGCAGAACCGTAGTGAGACTTCTCCACAGCCACTGCTATGATCATGAGCTGCTGACCCTGCAGTCCACCTAAACAGGGGGTCCCTTGGCCAATGGCACTGTATATTTGCAGACTCTTTGGCTATGAGCCCCGATACCGACACTTCCTCTGTACTGTACAGTGCTCCAAAGCACTGGTGGGGGGGAGGGGGAAGCACATTTGTGACCTCTCTCTGGCCTGCTGCACCCCTGAATAGCAAAACTATGGAGGTTCTGCTCTGTTTAGGGCCATCAGGCCTGCAAGGATAACTAGGAGAGAAATGGGGAAGGGCAGGATTTGCTTCAAGGGAGGAACTATTGTTGCCAAAAATGAGATGGTGTAACTGGAACATACATCAAAAGTATTCAATAATAGTTCACAAGACAGTAATGGGGCTAGCCCTGAATTCATGTTTCCCTGGTTACATTTAGCAACCTAAAAGAAGAGGAAAACCCTTGGTATACAGCTCTATAACATGGCAATGCTACCCTGTCAAATTTGGCCAAAACTGCCAAATACAATTTCAAATTGTGTACAACTACCCCTAAAAACTTGTTCAGCTAGATGGCAAATGGGGTGTTCCTTTAATAAAACTACAACATATTAAAAATTATTACAGCCTAGTCTTTTCAGGTTTTAGACAATGTAATGTGATTTATTCAAAGAAATGCTGATGATTAGACATTAAATGGCACTAAATATTCCACTTCCTCTGCGCTGCCTGATAAACTGGTTTCATTAACATTATAAGTAACAAAAGTTTCCATTTCAGTCGGCCCATTTTGTTTTTTGCAGGATCTAGGTTGCAGCTGCACACAGCACTATATTATAGGAACCTCATAGAATGATAACATCGGGCTTTCTGTGGAACTCTGTGGTTAAAGGGACAGTACATTTTGCAACATTCATACTGCAGCTCAGATGCTCTGAGTTATCTTAACCAGTGGATATAGTGTTCTTAGATTTTCAGAAAGCCTTTGACAAGGTCCCTCGTCAAAGCCTCTTAAGCAAAGTAAGCTGTCATGGGATAAGAGGGAAGGTCCTCTTATGGACTGGTAACTGGTTAAAAGATAAGAAACAAAGGGTAGGAATAAACGGTCAGTTTTCAGAATGGAGAGAGGTAAATAGTGGTGTCCCCCAGGGTCTGTATTGGGGCCAGTCCTATTTAACATATTCATAAATGATCCGGAAAAAGGGGTAAACAGTGAGGTGGCAAAATTTGCAGATGATACAAAACTACTCAAGATAGTTAAGTCCCAAGCAGACTGCAAAGAGCTACAAAAGAATCTCACAAAACTGGGTGACTAGGCAACAAAATGGCAGATGAAATTCAGTGTTAATAAATGCAAAGTAATGCACATGGGAAAACATAATTCCAACTATACATATAAAATGATGGGGTCTAAATTAGCTGTTACCACTCAAGAAAGAGATCTTGGAGTCATTGTGGATAGTTTTCTGAAAGCATCCACTCAATGTGCAGCAGCAGTCAAAAAAGCAAACGGAATGGTGGAAAACATTACAAAAGGGATAGATAAGACAGAAAATATCATATTGCCTCTATATAAATCCATGGTACACAACTTGAATAATGTGTGCAGATGTGTTTGCCACATCTCAAAAAAAAGATATATTGGAATTGGAAAAGGTTCAGAAAAGGGCAACGAAAATGAGTAGGGGTATGGAATGGCTTCCAATTGAGGAGAGATTAATAAGATTCGGACTTTTCAGTTTGGAAAAAAGATGACTAAGGGGGGATATGATAGAGGTCTATAAAATTATGACTTGTGTGGAGAAAGTAAATAAGGAAGTGTTATTTATTCCTTCTCATAACACAAGAACTAGGGTCACCAAATGAAATTAATAGACAGCAGGTTTAAAACAAACAAAAGGAAGTATTTTTTCACACAATGCACAGTCAACCTGTGGAACTCCTTGCTAGAGAATGTTGTGAAGGCCAAGACTATAAAAGGCTTCTAAAAAGAACTAGATAGGAGGATAGGTCCATCAATGGCTATTAGCCAGGATGGGCAAGGATGGTGTCCCTAGCCTCTGTTTGCCAGAAGCTAGAAATGCGTGACAAGAGATGGATCACTTGATGATTACCTGTTCTGTTCTTTCCCTCTGGGGCACCTGGTATTGGCCACTGTTGGAAGATGGGATAATGGGCTAGATGAGCCTTTGGCCTGACCCAGTATGGCTGTTCTTATGTCTTCCAAGCATGTGGCTATATGATGATTACAGCTTAGGGGCATCATTTGCAGGGAGCAGTGTGGCCAGAGGATAGTGCACTAAATTGGGACTCAAAAGCCCTGGGTTCTATTCCTGGCTCTGCTGCCGGGTAAGATTGAGCAATCTGTAGGCCTCAGTTTCCCCACCTGTTAAAGGAAACTGACCTTGTAAAATGCTTTGAGATCTGTTGAAAAAAAAAGTGTTATATATGTGCTACGTAGTGTTATTTGACCTGCCCTTACTGTATATTTGCTTCTTCAGATGGAAGCTTCCCCCATGCAATGAAAAACTTGGAAAGGTGCATATTTTCCTACCATTCCGCTGTTCACTTTCTGTTCCCTTTGCCTGATACAGCAGCTCCAGTCAGTCACCCTGAGTGAAAGGCCTACGCACCAGCTTAGTCTCATTTGCAGAGGCCTACGTTGGCCCTCCCAGAAAGGGTGAATTTCACCCACCAAAGGTAGTACAAAGGCTAGTATGGAGTGCAGCAGTACAACAGAAGGTTGAGAATAAACAGATTCAGGAGTTCTGGGAAGAGGGGACACACACTGGATCAGGAGCTAGAGATGGGAGTAAATGTTTCTGGAGGGAAGTGTTCTGCAATTGGGACTCCTTGGGCATTGCACAGACAGGTAAGAAAGGAAATTCAGAGTAAAATGCATGTACCTTCACCCCAACTCTCTCTCATTCACAGCTGTTAACTGAAGGGCCCCACTCGTTGAGATGAGGAGTCCTTCTGAAGGCAGCTGCTCTGCTCTGTTTAACGCACGTGTCCACATTCCAGGAGGGGGATCAAAGGTAGAAGCAGCTTCGGACTTAGCAGTGAAACAGAGAGCTGGAAGGAGGGCTCAGTGAAACACTGTGTGGTTAGGAAAGCCATGCTCCAGAGGTGACATTAAACTGGGGTCCCTCCAGCTCATCTGTGGAGAGTGTCCAAATGAAAGCTCAAGGTCCCATTGTACTGCGATCAGAGAGTAGGCATGACCCGAGTGGCCTGACTAATATTCCCTTTCTGTATAAAATGCTGTCTACTCTCTTGTGAGAGCTGTATGGTGGCTCCTCCAATCCTCACAATCTTCCTCCTCCTCACAATCTCTGTTCTGATAATCTAGCAAGTGATTACTTTGTAAAGCAGTGAGATCTCTTCTGGATATGAAAGGGCCTATATCAAACAAACTCTGCTGCCCATACTCTTTCCCACATCAACCAACACAGCAGCAGAGTTTTCAGTCCAGGATTAGAGCAGAGGAGGAGTATGAGGAGGGTTCCTTCCTTTCCTCAGATCTTTCAATCTTTTCTGTCTACCAACATATCTCTCTGCTTCCAGATTATAAAGTATAAACTTCAGGGGCATGTGGTCAGTAATGCCAGCATTCTTGATTTGATCACATGTCTCACAGCATTATGTGTTTTACATACAGCCCTGTCTCCTGGAGAATCTCAACTTTCATTAAAAAATAGATATAAAAATAAGGAAATTTTTAGCCTTCATGGTTTTGGAGAAAAGATTGTGTGTGTCTCCTGGGTGCTTCCTTAAGGTTCAGAGACCAGAAGGCAAAAGAAAAAGAACCCCAAAGCTATACATATATTTTTTAAATCTAATGATTTTATGCCAATCTCCTGATTTTGGGGGGCCTGACTTATGGTTTCTGAAGGTTTGCGGTGAACACTGCACGTTTTATCGGCCACAGTCTAGCGCATGACGTGGGGATGTCCTACTCTGAACTCTCCAGAACCAGGACACAGTGATGCAGTCACCTTCCCGGGGAGCTGGCAAACATCAGAGACTCTCCATGGTCTGCCATCACTCCCAAACAACAAACCTTCTCGGAGACCTCAAACTGGTAGAATCTCTACACCTCCACTTAGAGAAATAAGAAAATTACTGTGTTGGGCTTGATTCTAATTGGCTCTCCTATTTGAAAGGATTTCTTCCCCATTCCGTTTTCTTTCGTATGATGTTTAAATACTTTCCACTCAAATCTCTGAGACTTCAGCTCAGCACCACAGAGTGTTTAGAGAGATTTGTCTCCTGGGTCCAGCAAAATCATTAACATTTCACTGACATTCCCTCTATGTTCCCCTCCCCCGAGAGATTTTTCTTTAGCCATGAAGTCTCTCACTATTAAATCATATATCTCAGCTTTAACTGTGTGTTAATGTTTTGTCCTGACTAGAAACTGCTATACTTGTCAAGGATACCTTACTGATTTGGCTTTGTCAGCCCTATAGAAGAACTGGGATTTGGAGATACAGTGCGTCTGTATAATTTCCAAATTCAGTCATTCTGTTTGCTCCCTCTGAGTCTCAGATTGGTGGAATTATAGTTAATTCCCATTTCACCCTTATTTAAGACTCTGTCCTCGGGGCCTGAAGTACTATAACACCGAGATCAATATTTGCTCGCAACACCCAAACTCCTTTACTCCTCTCCGTATCAACTCTGGCTCTCAGCATCCCTTCCTTTGTATCTAATCATGTTTGCTTTCTTTTCGTGAAGAGCCTTCTTTTCGACAAGAACACTGGTAAACTTTTACAGCCTGACTCCAGGAAGAGTCCAGTTTAAGTGTACTCTTTAGCAAATGGTCTGGCAAGTAATAAAACATGGTTCTTTTTATTCAGGTCAGGTTGCCTAGGCATAGGGCTCATATTCTGATTTCATACCCTCATAAATTCAGAGCAAATGCATTGACACCAGTGAAGTCACTCTGGATTTCCACAGCTTGACATGAGATCAGAATATGACCCTTAGGTATTTTTGCAGTCTTTTCAGCTGCCAAGGAATCCTCAGTTTTCACTGGGCCTCCTGCAGGGGGAAATTGTCAAATTTTAGGTGGGGAGGGGTTAATCTAATCAGCATTCGTCATTTACTGTAAACAAAAAAACAAGCTTATTTAGAATATGTGGCATGTCAATTCAATGGAGCACATCATCTCTCAGTCATTCAGATGTAAATCTGGAATAAATCCAACCAAGTCAGTGAAGTTACTCCAGATTTACACATGTGTATCGGAGAGCAAGATTTGGACCAGTGTCTTGTAAAATAAATGTCAATCACTATTTCCTTTCCCTCCTCTGACACTCACTCTCTCGAAGTTCCTTTACATTTCACAGCAATCTCAACAAAGTGGCATTTGCTCACAGAAAATCTAGCAGTACCTAGCCACTGGGCTCTTCTCTTTTTCCTCATGCATTTCAAGGCTCCCTACTAAGTCCTCCATGCACACATATGTATAGATATTAAGATAGCTATATATTAATGTTTAGGTAACGTCGTGGCTTTTCTCTTGATTGCAAGGCATCGCAGGGCTGCTGATGAGCTCTGCTGTTGACATTTCTGCATTAGCTGGCTTTTGTCAATCCTGGCAGGCTAAGAAATTCTATCTTAAGGGCTGTTCTTTATTAAATTTGCAAGATACAAAACTGTGACTGACAAATAGTCTCTTTTCTTTTGTGCATGTATAAATAATAAATCTGCATCTCTAAAAATAACAATTAAAATATTGCTCAAATTTAAAACGGGGAAAGATAACAATTTTCAGACAGCTTTATAAAGATTACAGGCGCATGTAAAGAAGTTAGGAACCATTGTTTTTCAATAACTTTTGATAGCTATCAATACTCAAAGCTTTTGGGGGAACAGGGACATAGGGGAAGAGAATTTATATGCCTAGCTGTTATGTGTTTTACCAAACTTTGTCACAGTCTTTTATATAACTCCTTTATGTGGTATCTGTGACATAATTCCTATTTTTTTCCACCAGCCATTATATATGATAAATAAAACAATGCACTGAAAACACTGAAATCTCTCATCAATGTCTTTGTGAAAAGGGCCCAGATAAATGAGTCTTGGAATCAAAGGCAGATTACATGACTGACCATGTATCATCCTCTATGTATTGAACATAGTCTTTGTAAAGATAGAGCGGTAATAAAAAGTGGTATTGTGTGCTGTGAAAGGCTGTGTGGGTCTGTGCATGACTAATCTGTCTTTCTGCATTATTTTATTCAATCTTCTCTGACTTTATGCCTTTGACATTTTTGCTACACTCAGTAAATTTGAGTGAATAGGCAATTTTAAAGAATTTTTATAGGGCTTCAGAGAAGTCATACGCAGACTGTATCTTTGTTCAGATTTAACAGTTTAAATATTTCCTTTGTCTAGGATGCAGAGTAATCTTTAGGCAAAAGTAAAGGGGGGGGAGGCTAAGGGGGACAGGAAATGCCTAACCTTCCTTAAGATTTTTGCAACATTTCTTCAAAACCTTTACATACAGAAAGCCATCGAGAACCCAATTCTGCAAAACGCTGAGCACCCTGAGCTTCCATTGACTTCACTGGGACTTGAGAGTGATAAGCATCTGGCAGGAAATGCAGAATTGGGCCCCTAATACATTTTTTCCCCACTAACCTGGGTGTCACAGAACTTTTGTGATTACAAAAAGGGTCTGGGGCTTCCTCCTCTGAAGATGAAGGGATCCAAGAATGACAGCTCCCTCCAGAAAACTCAAGGAGGAAGCAGATGAAATTTCTAAAGGGCTATTCTGAATTTAGACTTAAATATGATGTTCTTGCGTCAGCCAATTTCTCTGACAAGATATTGCAAGGGTTGCTGTTTCTTAGTAAATAATGACTTTATTGCATCTCTTTAATGAACTGATAACGTGATACACAGTAAATTATCTAAATCTATAACATTACTGCAGATAAGCAGCATGGTTTTAGTAATTTATACCACAGAGAGACATGCATTATAAAAATAGGAAAATTATTTCCTTTGTTAAATTGTGCAGAAGTCTTTACCTGAGGAACACCAGACAGATTAATCTCAGGAGATCCATTCACTTGTATTTAAGCTGTTGAACTGTTAGCTGTTTTTCTCAGAATAGTTGGGGAAAAAAATCTTTTTTGCAAGGCAGAAATGACACTATGGGTATTACTCCAGTTCATACAAGTTCTTAAAATAAGTACTGAGCTATTTTGAGGTAACCTGAAGCCTTGTTTAAACTTAAATTCAAATCTGAAAGAACTGTAAATTTGCTGTGATGGAAATTAAAATGCATTGTGTAAGTCACTCATGACATCTTCCTTTTTGGTAAACTTAAGGAATATGCAGGACCAAGATGGCATGAAGCTGATGGGCCCAATTTAATTGGCTCCAGCTGGGGGGTATCATTGGACTTGGATGGTACAGCTCTGACTGGGATAAAGGCATGGATTCAGGTGGACTGAACTCACTGGAACTCAACCCTAATAAGACTGATGTTATGTTGGCACTGGAGAGTGGGGGAAATCAAATGGATAAAATGGCAGATTTGATACTGGCTCCCTCCATTAGGGGCATCTGTCCATGTTTTATTGCTCAGACTCACACCCTGCTGGTCATCCTGAATCCCCAGGAACAGCCAAGTAGCGGCAACAGCCCAAGAGTGCTTACTATTTGCACTTGGACGCAGAAGTTGAAACTTTTCTTTCAGATGCAGGCCTTGGCCACCTTGAGATTGGATTATCGTAACATACTTTACACGGGCTACAAGTTAAAGCCACTCAATAATGTCAACTGCTGCACTTGTGAAGTGGTGCTTCCAAAAGGGAGCTTGTGACACCCATGGTCTGCACTCGTGTTCTGTTTACTCTTGGGAAGTTGAGTTGTTGATTTCAAACTATAAAGCCAGTGGGTTTGGGTGCGGGTTAAGTCACAGCATGCCTCACTCCTTGTGTGATACCATGGCAACTGAGGTCATCTCAGGTGCTCAAGCTGACACAAGAGGGGCCAGAGGCAGGGCATTGTCAGCAAGAGGGGCCAGAAGCAGGGCATTCCTTGGCTATGGAATTTTCTTTCCTATTCAGTTGTCCAAAGCCCAAATTTATTCTTCTTTACATCATTCTCTGAGGCATATCTGTTCTCCCAGGCCTTTCCTGGGTACGTGGTGGGGACCTGGATAAGCTGATGGGAGAGGATAGCAGGTACATCCTGATTGTGGAATCCTGGTTGTAATGGGTTTTGAGAAGTTGGGAGGGTTGATCTTTGGTCCCATAGTCTGGTTCTAATTGTTAATTTTGATTGCTGTTTTATAGTAGCTGCCTTTGCACCCAGAACAAGGGAAGGATGCATATGTACAAAGTGAAATAAATACATTCTGCTCTCAGTTGCTCCAGTATAAATGGGAGCAGAATTGACTCAGTATCTACTGCTGCCAAACTGTATTTAGTCCAGAAAATTCAGTAACACGTGGCTAGTAAAAGTTCTGCTAGTATGTGTAAAACGTTCTGTATACTACTGGTCTGGGCCTGTGCCCACGGAACTTAATCTGAGGTTTGTCACTGCCTTCAATGGGAGCAGAATCAGACTCTTATTTTCCCAATGTAAACTACTAAGGGCCCAATCCTGTGAGTAGCTCTTTACCTCAGAGGGGACGGCTCACATGAGACGAGGTCACAGGATCAGGTGCTTAGTTTGCACTGGGTGGGAATCAGGGCACAACTCCAGAGAGTTAGGATCACGTACATCTCACCTCTTCTATAGAATTTTTCATAGCCATGTACTTTAACAGTGCTATCACAGGGATTTATGTAGCTAAAAACAAAGTTCCGCTAGCTTTTATACCAGAAAGTCTACAGTACCATTAAAGAGATCCACATGCAAGAACAAGACGACAATCCTCCAAGGATATTTTATTTTAAGGCAGGGAGCCTCCAACAGCATATACGTCGTGCTTCTAACATTAGCGTCTCACAAATAGAACACAATCTTTCTAAATGTAAGCATGCCTCAGCATCTTACTTCAAAAATGTAATGGGTAAAAATTCCACATCTCTATGCTAGATTGCATCATGAATTCCCTCTGCTTTGCACAGCAGAGACAGACCAACACTACTTTTCATCATTGCACAATACTTGATGTGAGTTTCTTAAAATGAAAGCTTAGTAAGCTTAAAAATGTAGGATAATATGATTCATTTATAGATCTCTGATAATAGATGTGGTTTCTATTACTCTGTTACCACATCAAGGATTAATCCTGTTCCTGCAGGAAGAATACATTACCTTCCTCTTTATGAACCATTATCATAAAGCAGGATAAACAACAAACACCACCTATGATTAGCTATGCGGAGCAGTTCCCATTGATTTATAATGCTAAACATTGGAGGGTTTGATCAAGCTGAAAGTCCTTTTTTGCTAATTTTATTTGAATGGCATTCTCTTAACATATAAAGAACAACTCTGTTTTTGTTTTGCTTATTTTAATGTTTTATAACTTAAAGGGATTCTTCCCAATATTAGCTATAACAACCCCAAAATGCCATTTGCATTTTTATAACCTTCTTACTTAAAAGTGAAAGAGTAGAAGGAAAGACCCAGTGATAGTGTTCACTGCATGCTTTAATCCCAGCCTGAGCTTTTTATGCTTGAGAGCACCTTATGATGCTGTAACTAACCTCAAACCTGGAGCAGCAGGAGGGCAACAAACCTCAGAATACAGCAATGTCATGCTTTACAGGCATACTCTCTGCAACAGCATGAATGAAGAAAAAAATTGGTTGCCTAGGAAACACTCTAGTCTTGGTAATTATTACTGTAACTGTCTGCACACCCCACCTATAACAGAAATGAATAATAAATTATAATCACTGACTGGCAGCTTTCTGTTGTTGCTTTTGCTCAGCACTGCTACCTACTGGCATGCAAAATTAATTACATACAAACAGTAAGGGCCATGGTACAAATATATACACACACGTATATGCTGTTTTCCCTTCTTATTCGCAATGTGGTTCAAGTAAATTGCTTCTTCATCAGTAAAGTAAAGATGGAAAGCTCTGTGTGTCCATCTAAACAATGTAAAATATAGGAGAAAAATCTAAATGAACTTATTCTATTCAAATGAGATTTCATGTTACACTAACTGGACAAAAAACAAAAGAAATTACATTTGCTGCATAATATCTTAACGGCCAAATATAATGCCATTTAACCATATAAAATAGGATACTGCTCAAAATGTCTATAAATAAAATACTGTCTGGTAGTTTTGATCAATTAAATTACATAATTAACAAAGATGCTCCATTTATCTTAGGTTGTCTAATTTGCAGTACAGTGTTAAAGTACTTCTATTGGAAGACTAGTTTGTTTAGAAATTAGAACACTCATAGTGATTTACTGGATTTGATTTAAAAGACACAGCGGGAGTTGGCAAAATTCACATATCATGGGGTTAATGTGGGTTAGAATGGAGCTATTTGTAATACAAAAATATTGCATACCAAATACGCACATCTGATTTCTTTTAATCCTAGCTCATCTTTTGCAACATAAATCACTTTGTTCAAATGAACAGCTAAAACAGCTGTTTTTAGGCACTATTGAAACACAGAAATCTGCTGCTTTAAATTCTCTAAGAAAGTAAAGTACTGATTGCATCTAGTCTTAAAATACAGATAATGAAATAAACCCAGTTAACCTCTAAATTCTTTTTACTTGGTTCCACCAACCCACATGGATGGTTATTCCCACTTTGGTTCTATCAGTTAGACAGGGGCAGCCAGCTGGCTTCCTAGATGTTCACAAGCCAATTCCATTGTTTTTTTTCATTGTATTCTTCAGCTCAGACACTTATGTCTACATTGTAGCTGGGAGCAAACCTCCCAGCCCAGGCAGACACACTCATGCTAGGGGGGCTCAAATTATTGTGACAAAAATAGCAAAATGGACGTTTGGGCTCGGGCAAGAGCTCAGGGTCTGGAGCTTAGGTTGGTTAGGTGGGCTTCAGTGCCTGAGATTCTGCCCATGCCAGAACATCCACACTGCTATTTTTAGCACACCAGCTCCAGCCCCACTGTAGCATGAGTCTGTCTACCTGGCCCAGGAGACTTGCTCCCAGCTGCAGTGTAGAGGTGTCTTTAGTTTGAGGGGTAAAACAGAAATGTCAAGTAACCCCAAATAAGTGGTATTCTCTCTCCCTGAGCCTGTGGGGGAGGGGTAATACAATAAAAATGAATATTTTGCCTAGGTCCCTGCATATTCTAAGTGGCCTACCTGTATATATCCCTCCATTTTATTTTAGAAAATTGAATATTATTATTAGAGACTTTCTGTGGGGGGCCAGTCAACATCCATGCCTACCACTTAAAAAAACACTAGCTCACTACAGTCAAAAGGGGGTTTGAGCTCCCAGTCCCACAGTTACTATTATGTTTTTAATCACATCACAGATGTCAAATTGGTTCCTGCGTGGTATCACCCTTACACCCATGTGGGTGGAAACTGAATTGATATTCATGCATCCAATTCCTCCTGCGGATCTGCGTAGTTACTCTTTTTTGCCAATGGAAAGAAATAAGGTGCCTACCGTGGTGGCTGCGCAAAAAGTCTGGGCTATCCTAGGTAACAGGTACCAATTTCATCCTTGCCATCACGCAAAAGCACCTGCCTGGGGTAACCCAGACTTGCAAATTGGGACCAAACCTATAATTTGGAAGAACTGGCTGAGCAAGGGCATCATATGGATTTCCAATTAGTCAAGGATGAGGGTTTTCTCTCTTTTCTAATACTAAAGCAACAACATGACCTCCCACCCCCAGCGAAGCAGCAATACCTACAACTAAAACGCTTGCTAATGTTTGATCCGGATGCCCCAGGACTGCTAGAGGCCTCAGAACTACTGGGTACCTTGGAAATGCTTCGTAACCTCTCTAGACCCCTGTCCACTATGTATGCTTATGCTTATGAAGAGGAACTCCACTGGTCTGGAGTTCTTTGTGAATGTGTGGGAAGGAGGGTTATTACAGCCCTTAAAAGAACCCCAATAGCAAAACTTCTGTGGAGCGCCACAAAAGATTCTATTAAAATTGTAGTGGATGCCCCAGAGGTTGTACATGGTGGCGGCCTTGTTCTCTAAAGTTTGCTGGGGGCTCTAACAAAGAGAATGGAACATTGATGCAAATCCTATGGGACTGTCCAACCGTCATGCAGCTGTGGAAAGAGGTGGGCACAAGAGTGAAAAAATAGTGCTTGGCTTCAGTAACCAAACCTCAGCTGAAAATCGTAGCTGAGATTGTATACCTGCCACACTGGGTTTAACTCCACTACAAAGACGTTAGTTCTGGAGGGCCACATCAGTTACCAAACACATGATTTGACAAAAATGGAGGAGTAGGCTTATGCCCAGAATAGAGCAGTGATATTCAGACCTGTTTGAGTTAGCAGAGAAAGAAAGAAAGAATTTCTTCTCGACATAGAGAGCAATTATATGAAAGCCAAGAAATTTGGACCCCATTTCTTGATATATGAGCTATCTCAGCATTCTTTATGCAAATAAGATGCCAGACTTCCATTCCACGGGATCTCCGCTTTTCTTCTCCCTACCACCCCCACCCCTCAGTCACCACCTTCCCTTTTTGCCTATTTGTATATGTCTTTTTATTTATTTATTGTTACCCCCATACCAACATCTTATGTCTGTGTAATATTGTCTGGTTTTGTATTGTCTGGTTTCACAGCTTTGACAAGTTGTAAAGTTGTGTAGTTGCATAATTTTATTGGATATCCTGTGACATGTGCGGTATTTGGCAACATATACAACTGTAAGTTGTTTACCTTTTTGTATTTTTTAGTGTTTGCTTCATTATGAAAATTAAACACACACACAAAAGAAAAAGAAGAAATGTCAAGTAACCCTCAGCTTAGCTCTAATTTAATCATACAAGGAAAGGTATGTGGTTTAGTGGAAACAAGTCTCAAAAGATTTAAGAGTAACAATTACTCCACAACTCACACTGCCTCACCAGTCCAGATTGACAGAATATCCATACACATATGTGTTTTCTTTGAATTTTTCATTGTTATTTAATTTTTTCTGACAAACCTCTTGAAATTTTTTCTTTGTAAACATCTGAAATTGGAGCGGTGTTGTTTGTTTTGATTGGTGAGGTAGGTCGCACATTATTGTTTCTATTCCTGGATTGGATGAGCATACAAACAGTCCCAACCCAATTGCTTGTGAGTGAGGATTTAAAGTTCAGTTTCCTTCTGTGATTTTGTGAATGTGATTTTGAAATTCACCTTCTCTGAACAAATTTGTCAGGAAAACAGTGGGAAACTCTCCAATGTCTATGGAAGACCAACGCAAAAAGGGTATGAATATGTCTGAAATCAAATCAATTGCAAATGTGGCAAGTAACTTAGGAAACTTTAGCCACCCACTAAGTCACATGCAGCACCACATTGTGACTAAAACTGTTTTGTTAATCAATCAGAAGGCATGTAAATCAGAAACATCTACAGCTTCAACCCAAACAAGCTCACTGAGACTCTGTCTGGATTTGGAAAATAATGTGTGTTTAACAAAAGTATTGGTAAGTGATTAGCAACTCTGTTGGCAAGTGTGTTAGACATGTCAGTTACCATGTTTTGAAACATTACTTAGCACCTACAGTAGATAACGACATCAATATTTAAAATGTGTTAGCTTGTCAGAGTCAGTCTTTGTGTCCTCCCTAGCCTAACCTAGGACCCTAGGTTGACCATGACCCACTACCATGTTTTCAAACACTACAATCTTTGTCTGCACTAGGTGCTGCTAATTAACACACTTGCTAAACACACCTCATTTGCCTAGCCAAGACAGAGTCTGAGAGTTAGCTTCATACCTAGTTTATGCCCAGGGTGCAGGACTTCTAGGGGTTAAAAGATGGCCTTGAGGGTGGAGGGGCAGGGTAAAGGTGACAGGAACACAAGATGGCTGCAACCTTCTGCCTGAAAATGGTTAGAATCCCTAGTCTCTTATGCCTGGACTCCTAGAATGATCTCATCTCTTTTCTTTTCCCTCTCCCTATGTGCACCCAGCTAGCCAGCTATCCTGTGTCCCCCTCTTCAGAAGACCGCAGCATGGCCACCTCACAATGCACTGAACTTACTCTCCAGTTTCAGGCACCTGGGTAGATAGGCAATTCAGGAAAGCATATATAGGATACAACTCCGATTCTCCACTGGCACAAAGCTGCCTCATCCTCAGATAAGCTTTATTCTAAAAGTGTCACTTTGTGCCCATATCCTGCTCCCAACCCCCACATCACTAATCCCTTAGGCTGTCTCCCACACTATTTCCCTAGTTGATAGTATCCAAACCCTCCAAGGAAACAATGAGTAACAAATAAGTCCTTCTACCAATCAATGGTTGTTCTGATAAACACCTTTAAAACATTTGCTACTCACCCACTCTTGGCCTTACTCAGCTACCTTTAACTGGCTTCTGAGTATTTGTGTTCCCACAAGGTCACATGACTATGCCCCCATTGGCTCCTCTCCTTTCATACAGCCATTGAAAAAAACTCACCAGCCAATCCCAATCAGCAGCAGGCACTTACAGCTGTTTTTGGCTTCTATTTAAGTCAGGGCTCCCTGACAAACACTCAGCACAGAGCAGCTCAGACCCTCTTCTTACAGCAGGGGGGAAAAAAAGCAACCAAGAAATTAAAAATAAATAGATTAAACATTACCCTCATTATTATTTAAGTGGAGAATAAAATCTCTGATGTTAGCAGAAAAGAAAAAGATGCTCTTACTGATAGATTCATTTAATATCAAGAAACTTGAAGGCATAGAAACATAGGCAATACTACTACAGGTAGGGAACATTTTCTCTATTCCCTGCCTTTAATAAAACATGTATTTCTGGTGGTTCCACACGTCAAGTCTTCTGCTCCACTATTGCATTAAAAACGAAGGTGTTTTAATCCTCCACCAAGCGTAGCCCTTGAGACTCCCACATTTTTTTCTCTCTCTAAAACTTCTAGTCACATCTTCATGCAGATGTATTTTTTGCATCTACATTTGAGAACAGGCTTCACATGTGATTCCACCATCATTGCTATTACACAATCTATTGCTAAAGTCCATGTAAGGAGACAAGAGATACAGGAGCAACTGAATATGGGACACCCCTTGCACACATGAAACACACTGCAAATTGCGAGAGAGGCACAGACATACATAAGCCCCAATTCAGGAAAGTACCCAAGTATGTGCTTAACTTTAAGCATTTGCTTAAGTCAATTTTTCTTCAGGAACCCATTGACTTCAGACCAGGATTTGAGCACATATTGAAGTGCATT
Organism: Emys orbicularis; assembly: GCF_028017835.1. Classification (NCBI taxonomy): domain Eukaryota; kingdom Metazoa; phylum Chordata; order Testudines; family Emydidae; genus Emys; species Emys orbicularis. The sequence continues at coordinate 23,126,489 of NC_088696.1, forward strand.
CCTGAATAAGGAAGCTTTCCTGAATAAGAGCCATAGTGCATTCCAACCAAGATGCACTTGTCCTATGTTGACTAGGGGAGTGGAGGAATATTTTTAAGTGGTACCGAATAAAAACATGTAAAGAACTAACTGTGATTTTAAAGTGATCAAGGGGAGTTTGGCTTGCTTCAAAATAACTAGGAGTGGTAAGTATTTTAGGAGGTATCTAAATAAATCTTTCAAAAGGTCTCTCTCTCCTTTTCTTTCTAATTACCTGTCTGGTCGTCTTGGATCTCAACCTTTTGATATCTAAAATAGGTATGCATGGAACTATATTTTACAGTTGCACTGTTCTGGTTGCAAAATAGCTTCTACTTTTTTAGGACATAATTTCATTTTGTTTAGCCAAGAATTCTTTAAAGAAGCTATAAATAATCTTCTTTAAATATTTAGCCATGCATAGAGGATGGACTGGCATTGATGGCTTATTTTAGTACTACAGCAATATGCTTTTTTTAAAAAAAATTGCATTTTAGCATGAATTAAGTTAATCATTAATACTTTCAATGTGATCCTCAGTATCAGCTTAAAATGAGTCTGTTTTAAAACTTAGATTGTCCCCTCCCATAAGGAAACCTGCAAGAGAAACCAGGCAGGGAGAAAAAATACTCAACATTCCCTTTAATTCTTTATTCAGAGAGGCAGGATTTTCCCCCTGCCTCCTGGGGAAAAGTGCTGTTTAGCCATCAAGCTGTGTGGATCTTTGGGAATCAGCCACAGGCCAGGGGAAGATCTGCAAATGACCAATACCTCCTATGCTGCCTCTTGGCCCCCCGGTCAGCATTACTCCAAGAGTCAGATCCTAAGTTGATGTAAATTGTTATAGTCCATTACTTTCAATGGAGCTGTGACAATTTACACCAGCTGAAGATCTGCCCCCAACACGCAGGGCCGGCGCAACCCATTAGGCAACCTAGGCAGTCGCCTAGGGCACTACAATTTGGGGGGCGGCAATCGCGGCGGTATTTCGGCGGCGGGACCTTACGCCGCATACGGCGGCAGAAAAGCTGGCGGCAGTCCTGCCAATACTTTCCTTATGGGCAGCAGCCATTGGATTACCCATTGAAGTGGCTCGTTCCCAGCAGCATTGGCAGTGAGGACTATGCATGCCACTGAAGCCTTCATCTTCCTTACACATGTAGCTCCTGGAATCCCACATAGACATCTACTTCATAGATCCCGAGGCCAGAAGGGACCATTGTGATCATCTAGTCTGACCAGTATAGTACAGGCCATAGAACTTCCCCAAAATAATTCATAGAGCAGAACTTGTGGAAAAACATCCAATCTTGATTTAAAACTGGTCAGTGACGGAGAATCCACCACGACCCTTGGTAAATAGTTCCAATGGTTAATTACTTTCACCATTAAAAATGTATGCCTTATCTGCAGTCTGAATTTGTCTAGCTTCAACTTCCAGCCATTTGATTGTGTGATACCTTTTCTCTGCTAGATTGAAAAGCCCATTATTAAATATTTGTTCCCCATGTAGATACTTAGAGACTGTAATCAAGTCACCCATTTTCTCTATTAACATAAATAGAGCTCCTTCAGTTTGTCACTATAAGGCATGTTTTCTAATCCTTTAATCATTCTCATGGTTCTTCTTATCAAGATCCTTCTTGAATTGTGAACACCATAACTGAACACGGTATTCCAGCAGCAGTTACACCAGTGCCAAATATAGAGATTATTTTATCTCTTTACTCCTACTTGAGATTCCTGTTTATGCACCCCAGGATTGCATTAGCTCTTTGGGCAGAGCGTCACAATGGGAGCTCATATTCAGCTGATTATCTACCAGGACCCCCAAATCTTTTTGTGAGTCACTGCTTCCCAGGATAGAATCCACCCCATCCTGGAAGTATAGCCTACATTCTTTGTTCCTAGATATATACATCTATATTTAGCCACACCTATTTAGAACACCTACTTTTTGCTTGTGCCCACTTTACCAAGCAATCCAGATAACTCTGAATTAGTGACCAGTCCTCTTCATTATTTACCACTCCCCCAATTTCTGTGTCACCTGAAAACTTTATCATGGATGATTTTATGGTTACTCAGTTACGGTGGACACCCACACTAACTTTAGGCACAAGATGGGATAAGAGCCCTCCTTCAGCCTTGGCACACTAAAAACATCTGGTGAACAAGAGGTTATATGCACTGTTGCTGTTACTCACTTTGTTTGTATACATAGTTGCTCTTTGAACATGATCATGCATTTTCTTTGTTAATTAAACATTTGCAAAAACAACTGTCTGCAAGCCAGATGAGCTGTTGGGTTGGTTCTGGGCAGTTTTAGCAAGGAAGTTGCATTTTAAAGCCAACTTAAAGATAAATAATAAGTTTTGTTTTTTAATTAAAGAAAATGTAAGGACAAATTTAAGTTTAAAAACAGGAAGAGATGTCTCCAGTCTCCCAAACTGGCTTCCTGGGTGAGGCAGTGGACAGTTTACACCACAGGAACAGAGACAAACCCAAGAGCGCAGGCTGCAAGAGCTGGCTAGACCCTGACCCAAAGTACCGTTAGGAGACTTGCTGTCCAAATGAGATGGCCAAGGCCTGGAAAGTCAGATGCCGGTGGGAACAGGAAATGTACAGGGTGGTGGAAGGAATGTCACCTGGGTAACCACCTGGGTTAAATCCACAGAACCATGGGCCAGAGACCAATCATGTCTATCTGCTGCAGCAAGACATTTTGCCTTAGTTCTGTTAAGTTTTGAAATAAAATTGCAGCCATTAAGCCATTTATCCTTAGCAGCCACCTTCTCTGGGCATTTCCATGACAATTAAAATATTATTTGAATATATAAAAGAACTTGGGACTTTGTAACCATAGTCTGGGTCTATGCTCCTCTCCCTATCTGCATGTAATTGCCACTGAAATTAATGGGTGTTTGCTACAAAAAGAGGGAAGAGAATAGACTGTGTCTCTATGCAATAGTGAAGGATTTCAAAGAAGAACCTCTTTCCACATTTTATTTTAAATGAATAAATCAACAAAAAAACAAAATTCACACCTTTGTTTTTACTTGAAAAGTTTAATTTTACAAAATACCATTTTCCATGAAAGAAACTTCCCTGCAATGTACATGAACACAGCATTCTGTTTTAGAGATCTGTACAGTAAGATATCAGAGGTTTAATAGAAGGAAAAAAACCTGAATTTTAGCAGGTACCTACAACAATGTGGATACAAGAGTGTCTTAAAATGCTAAAGCAAGTAATGAAATATAATTGATGAATCAATTTGAAATTTGAAAAGTTTCTTTAAAACTGTCCAGATGGTAAGTAGGACATCACAGCTGGTACAAAACTACCTGTATATTTAGGTTTAAACATAAAACCAATGGCATATGAAGAGAAATCTTTGAAAAGTAATTCCAAGTGCTGTTATAAGGCAAACATATACAAAGGTGCTGACCGCATACAGGGAAATTGACAAAATAAACTGAATACTGAAGTGTTCAAACGTTTACTTTTTTTTTTTAAATATCACCAATAGAGGTCTATTAAGATAAACAATGCCAAATTAACATAAGATACCTTTTTACTAACTAGGTGTAATGCACATAGTTTTACATAATCTCAACAAATGTGAAACTAAGCGTTAATATTCAAACTTTCATTGTGTAGGCAGCAGGGCCTAGTTTGTCTGTTGCATTCTGGCAGCTTTGAATTTTGAAATCCTCTTTGTAGTTTCTTCTGATGCCTCAGACAGAATTTCCTCTGATTTTCGCTCCGGAATGGTAGGCAGGACAGGGTGAGCAATGCTTGGGTGTGGTATTAAGGGAGACAAAGGCTCTTTTTCTATAACAGTTCCAGAAAAAGCCTACAAGAGAAAAGAAAACTCAGAATGAGCTAATAAAATGCAGATGTGAAGCTTTGCCCATAAGGTCATTACCCTATATTAGCCTTATTAGGATTGTTATTTCTTTTAATCAAAAGTAAAGAAATATCTTTAAATCAATGGAAGTTCCTTGAATAAGTAACCAAATTGTAATTAACCTCAAAATATAGCTTGTTCAAAGAAATCTGAATGAAAGATAGTGTTTTAAAAGTACTACTTAATCACATTCCTAACTGCATAAATGATCTGAAAAAATTGCTTCCCACTGATACATGTTCAAGAAAATAAAATAGATGACGCAACAGGCAATTTCATCTTGGATAACAAATGGGAAAAATTTGCAGATTTTAGGCCTGTCAGCATTTCCCATCATATGTCATATTTTCATGGCTTAATATCTTGGCCTTTTCTAATTGCATCAAGATGGCACCTGGAATACAAATTTACCTATATTTTGTTGGTTCTTATTTTTTTTCTTTCTTACCAAAAATGATCAAAAATCGGTAAAGGCAGTTTATACTTAAGAGAACAACAAAAGACTTCCAATTCTTTTCTTCCTTTATAAATTCTAACTAAAACCATACGTGCTTAATATTTTAAAATTACAATTTCCATTATAGCTTTTTTGCTACATTAAGAAAAAGAAACAACTAGGATATTTACAATTTGAAAAGCAGCTAGGAAGAAACTCTTTTTCATAAATGCTTTTAGTATCAGCCATGGGTTTACAGTATGCATAACACTGTGCGTATGCAATATAAAATACTACATTTTTTAAAAGTCACATTATGTGCCAAAAATTAAAAATGGTTCAGAGCATTTCAGAAAAAAGGTATACTAATTTACACCAAGATTTGATCATTATATTGGGCGGGAGGGAACAGATACCAGATTTATTATACCTGCTCTTTTAAGAGTTACTCTGTTGCCAAGAAAAAAAAACAGCAAAACAAAATAGTCACTCTTCTTGCAGGACCTGCAAAAAAGCAAGGTTTTTTGTGCTGTACTCCAACAGCTAAACTAAGCCCAAAGCTGTGCCTGTTCTGCTGATTTGTTCAATAACACCAGTGCCATTTTTATAAAAAGGTAAATAAAATACAGCTACTGATGTTCTGCTGCATTAGGAAAAAAGAAAAAATCAGTACATGGCGAATGTTGCCAGAAAAATAATATACTTCAAACAACCATAAAAACAACTGAAAGCAAACAACAATATATTTGTTTAAAAAGTGAATGTCCCTTTAGTTCTGACTGGAGCATTTTGCTCAGTGTGATATAATTACTTAAAAAATACAGTGATACTGCAGATAATCATGCCCTATTCAGAGAATGGATTGAGATACGAATGATTTGTTATTGTTTTACAGTGACCAAAAGTGTACTAGATGCTTAACATACAGAAGATACAGTCTCCGCCCCAAAGAGGTTACGATCTATAGTGCTAACCCTGTAAAAGAATCCATGCCAGCAGATCCTTATGTCCCCACTGAATATCTTTAAAGTCAATGAGACTCCATGCAGTCATAAGGGCTGCCACATGGATCCCTCAGCAGCATTAGGGTCTAAACAAATATAACAAAGTGGATATAAAGAAAAACAAAAAGGGCATGAGGGTTGCAATAACAGGACCATGTGGCTGTTTACCAAGTAAAGCACGCAATAGGTCTTCTATGAGTCTACTTTTTCTTAAAAGTAACTATCTTTCTAGAAAAAACCATTTCCCTTTGAAGATGCCTTCTGTCTACAGAACTTCTGAAAATTCAATGTAACCTAACTTTTAAAAAATTACTGTAATTTTCCATAACAAAAACAGGTAAAATATTAATACCAAGCATGGCATAGCAGCAGCCACATCTCATTTCTGAACATTCTCAATGGTTTTCGCAGCTATTCACCAAGCACATGCACTAGTGACGTACAATCTCTTTCATTTATGATAAGAAATTACCCAAGACTTTCCAAAGACTTGGAAATATATTTGGTTCGGCTCTTCGATGGCATCTTGCCTGAAAGAGCAGGTTCTTCTTAAAGGCCGGAATGCCAGAAGTTGTGCTCTATGTCTGCTGGACAACTTCCTCCCTCCTCCTGTCATAGGACTTTGTAAACACTCTGATGAGCCCACTGACACCATTTGTTTTAAAATATAAAATAAGCCCTGAAGGTTCTCCAGAATCAATGTGTTAGCATATTAAGAGCCTACAGTATACACAAAATAGCTTTCCCTCCCTCAGATTAGCAATTAGCAAGTGGGAATCTTGCATGATCCAGGATTTTGTTACCCTGTGGTGCACCTTAGAATTTAAATTATGGGGAAGTCCCAGAGTGTCACTAAATTTGAAAGCCATGAAGCCATGAATATCCCTCAGTGGAAGGGATACTGTCTACTGCTACACAAAAGTGGCAAATAGTCAGCTCAGCTGGTTATCCCACAATGAGAGGAAAAGGATAAGTGCAGGGAGAAGAACGGGCCTCCTGGCAATCTCTCCCCAGATGAGAGAGGTAGGGAGAGCTGGAAAATTAGTTAAAAAGAAATTAAATAAACTGATGGTAGAGGCAACTACACTATCCAGCATTTTCCTTTTTATCCATGCCAACAATCAATAATGAATCAAAAAATGTACCTCAAATGTCCCTGATAAGGTTGAAAGTTTTTTTGGAAGATGCTCCTGCCCCTCCTCCTCTTTCTCCTCCAAGATCCCTTCACTGTTGTCACTGTAAGTAGCTTCATCATAGCTAATACTCCTCAGAACTCCTCGTCTGTCATCAAACTCAGCAGCACTGCTCTCACTGGTATCACTACAAACACTATTCTCTCTGCTTCGAGACTTCAAAATTGATTTACGAGGGACATATTCTCCATTCACAACATCAACAAAGACTCTATAAAGGAAAATGTTAGCTTTAATAAACTATTTCAGGATCAGATGACAAATTTACAGTGATCTCACTTTGTCTTTTGTACAAATTAATTACGATTTGCATTTCTAACTTTTCAACTGCTGTATTACAATACTGTACCTTTAAAAGATACAATAAAGCATTTTCTTTACGAATGAACATGGAGTAATTCTGCAACCCAAACACTGTCATGCTTCTATTAAAGGATTAGCTGGTATACTCCCCTTTTTGAAGAATGTGTATAGCTCTTAGACACTTGACAGAACAGCTTGATTTGCAAAATGTAAAGAAAAATTATAGTCACAAGATGATTTTGAGGTTTTTATTTCTAGAAACCAAATAGAATGTTGTGATAACAGAAGGTTTTCTACTGTGAAATCATTTTCAGATGTAGAATATAAAAACAAGTGCTTGAAACGTTTACTTGCACAGAACAAGGAAGTTTTCCCAGGCAAGTGCCATAATTTTCTGCAGAATCTAAACTTTCCCTAAAAATAAAATAAGTTTTTAGTTCATAGGGTTCTGAAGAAACTTTCCAAACATGAACAGTGTGAACTGTCACAGAGTCCTCTTCCCGAGTCTACAGATACTGTTCCCATCCCCCTGTTGCTGCTCATAGCTTTCCCAAACTGTAATGATAATTGACCAGCGTCTGTTAATTTCCACTGCTGCTCTTCAAAACCCTATGGGTAGCTATAAAACCAACGGGAATCAGGTCAATTTAGTACTGCTGCAGCTTGCCAGAGGAAGAGGTGGGTACTAGAACTATTCACTAGGGAGAATTCAAAAACAGGTGAGATACATTAGGAGACACCTCAACAATACGACCTCACAGTAGCTGGGGGATCTGGGAACGAGTAGTGAGCTATGGGGTTTAATAGTGCAGCACTGAAATCAATGAAAGCTTTGCCACTGACTTAACTGAGAGCAGAAGCAGGCTCATAGAGGAAAAAGTACAACAGCTCCCTTTCAACAGATAGAAAGTGGGATTTTTTGTTTGTTTCTTAAGGGTTTCACATTTTCTACTCACTTACTAGCCTAAGACTACAAAACATACAGATCCTGATCAGGGTTCAAAGACAGCACCATGAATCCCTAAACCTTCTCTTGTCCCAGCAGTTGTACAGCTGTGACTAGGGAGTGGGCTAGTGAAAAGTTCACCTCGGTGTTGCCTCTGAACAGATTTTCAAAGGTATTTAGGCACTTGAAGACATAGATAGGTGCCTAGTAAGTACCTAGAGGCTTTTGAAAATTCTAACTCTCACTGATCGCAATAGAATCTAGGTGCTTTTGAAAACCCAATAGGTGCCTGTCTGCATCTTTAGACACCTAAATACCTTTAAAAATCTGGCTCATGTCTCAATCTTACTTTTGTCCTTTATGCACTCCTTTAGCTATCGGAGGTCTGGTCAATTTTTCTTGCCCTTTGAAGGAGGGGGAGGAATGAATGGATAGGGAGTAAACAGATAAGGTGTGTGTCTGTGAGCAGATGGGGAAGAGAAAGACTGGAATTAAAAGCTGGAAAAGATGGAAAAGGAGAAAGAGAAATTTCGTAGGGAGGGAAGAAATGAGAAAGAGAATATACCAGAGAGGAGGTAAAGCACATGCTGAAAGGAATATGCTTGGCTGGAGGGAGAGAGTAAGAAAAGATGAAGGAGACAATAACAACTCAGACAGATACCTCAAGGGAAAGAAACAATGGAGTGAAGCTAGAAAGAGAAAGAAGGCATAATGTGATGGACATGATCAGTTATATTTAAAAAATATTTAAAAGGAAGTTGAGTGACAATGTGTTTAAACAATTTGCAATGAGCCATTTCATTCCTTTAAGTTGCAGAAGATATGGCATGAAGCAGTGGGGTAAATTTTAAAAGCACTGCTAAAAGGAATTATATTTGGCTCTCAGTTTGAGAAAATGCAACTCTCAGCAAAGCAGCATGCAATAGCTATGAAGTGTGGCAGTTTAAACGTGTGACAACCATGCAGGAGACACAAGTGTTCACTTCTTAAGATGTACACCCAGTTCCAAATGCTTCTTTTGGGAGACACTGTGCAGCTCCATATTTGGGTAAGATTTCAAAGTTGCTGCAGGATGCTTCAAAGAGGACACGCTTGAACACAAAAGAAGGCCTTACTTTTCAAGCGTGCTATGGGAAAAGCAGGGCAGCTATCACTATACATTACATACCGGTAAATGTCTGCTGGTGTTTTTATGTTAGGCAGTTCTGGAACCAAGTGTCCATTGCCATTGCTATTCTTCCTTTTACGTTTGGCCTCCTCTTTCTTTTCGCTAAATTTCAAAGTAGTATTTTTTCCTGTGTTTATTCTTACCTGAAAATTAAAACACAAATTGGTCTAGAGTATAAAAATCAAGCAATCACGAGGGCATGGATCAAGTCAGTTCATGAATTCTTCATATCCAAGCAGCTGGGGGGCTACAGCTAAACAACAAAATGTATTGACAGTGACATTCTCAGTGCTCACTGTCTTGATATTATGTGCAAAATTCATGTGCATTAGCACTTAATGTCAAGAAATAGCTTCTTGCACCAGGACTGGGTAAGAATAAACAACCTGATTATACATCAAACCATACATCCTAAACCATTAATTCTGACCAAGAGCTTAGTTTCCCCTGAATGCAATGTCTGCCTTGAATGTAAAAGGCATTTTTAGAACACCTGGACCAGGGATGCTACCTTTTAGAAATATGTGACATAGCACTGGTAGTATGAAAACTTTAATATCTCTTTTTGGTATCATTTTAGAGAATTCATGACTGAATTGGGGGGTTTCAAAACACAGAGCAGCAAAAGAAACCTTCTGAAATAAAAAGCCAAATTAAACTTTGTCTATAGTCAGGGTCCTAAATACAAGACTAGCCATGGATCTTACTGTCAAAGTTTCACATGAATGTTTGACATAACACCTTGAATTCTGCGATAGCTTTTACATTTTACAATATTGCATGTCTAAAATAAATACAAAATGCATTTTCAGAAAAGAAAAAAAAAAAAGATTCTAGGGCTATAAGTGGCATAAACAGTTAGAATTCTCCTGCAGTAACATTTTAGATGTGCTATTAGGAGTATAATCTATGGTTAGATTCCAACCACAGATAAACTGGTAGCTACTACTGTTTCTGTCAGATGAAAAAATCCTAGATATTAAAGATGGAAGAGACCTATTAGGACATCTAGTGCACTCCCTCACTCCCATCCCCAACCCCACCAAAGCAGTATATCTACTAGTGTTTTGTCCATTACTTTTTAAATTCCCAAGGGATGGGATCTTCCACCATTTTCCTTGAGAAATTGTTCCCAATTATAATGTAGACATATTTCTGACTTATTTCTTCATGAGAGTCTTCTTTTCACACTTGCTTTAGCGTTTAACTTCAGCTCTGGCAGGCTGGATGACTCCCTCAAGAATACACCGCTGCTGCCTCTTCATTTGACTATAGGAGTTGCTCTAGATAACACATCACTCTCTCCCCATAGGATAAGGATGCTGCTTTTGTTGTGGTCCCTGCCTCTTTAAACCTAGTAAACAAGGAATTGGCTTCAGCTCTGAACTCTGACACCATCTTACCTATGTGAGGTAGGTCTTTTTTTTGACTCATTAAAGCAATGGTATACTTTATTGTCCGACACTTTGGGGTACACTATTTTAAATAAAGCATGTAGTATATATACTATCTACATTATATGGAGATAAATACATAAAAAGTAATAGTACAAACCCTTTTAGGTTCAACAGTATGAGAGAAAAATATAGTTGGTACAAAATGATCAACTCCTAAATCATCTTCATCATCACTGTGATAATGACTTGGGCCATTAACTTGGCCACTGAACAATTCTGAAGTTGTTACTTCTTTCTGTACATTGTCCTGAGTAGTAGAGTCTTCCACTCTGTGTACCACATTCAGATCTGTCTTATCTTCTTTCTCCTCTTCAGAGGAGGTTGTATCTTCTCCATTTGCCTCAATTGTATCATGTGTCCTATAAATTGCAAAAAATACTTAAGGAAAGAAAACTAATCAACACATATCATAGCCTAACAAGATAACTTACAGAATAACATATGAAACCACTGAATAATTTCCTTTATCTATGAGATGAGATTTTCTGGAAGAGGTTAGGGAAGAACAATATCATGCATGATATAGTTTTTTTAAGGGCCAGACTGTGGAGTCCTTACTCATAATGGAAATACTTCAATAAGGAAATGCTTATCAATGCAAACAAGGGAGCCACAATCTGGTCCTAAGTCATAATTTTTGCTTTAGGACCAAAACAGCTCTAAGGATTGTCATTCACAATTAAAAGAGTTGTTTACTCAGGAGTTGTACACAACAGGTCAGAAATACGAAAGGTCCAACTATAATACTAGCTTACTCATCTTGTACACTTTGGGCCAGAGTCTCTCTTGCAACCAAGCTCTAATCAATGCAAGAGACAGATGAGGGTGTCAGGGAGCTGGTTACAGCTCCGTGATCAAGGGCCTTTCTGCAGTAGCCCCAGGGCCAGTGAAAGCAGCTAGAGAGCTGTTCTAACTCACACCCTGGCATAGGGTCTCAAATGGCCCCTATGCCATTGGAGGATGGGAGTAGTGGAACTCTACTCTGCAATGCTCCAATCTCCTTTCCATGTTGTGCCCTCTATGACAGGCATGGGAGGGAGGCAGCAGTCGCAGGAGCTGCCTCTGCCATTGGGTAGTTTCCCTATGCCAGGAGAATGAGGGGATTCCTTCCTGGACATTTACAGACAGATTCCAGCTCCTCTGAACCACTCAGGGGCTGGATTCCAGTAGAAAATCTGGCCCTTTATGTTCCAACCTTCTTCACCCTACCCTCATAATTAGCATCCAAGTTAATTCTTTTTGTTCTCTCTATCTATCTGGGTGTTTATAGGCTTCATCACCGTAGTATCCAAACTCCTCACAAACATTAGTTAGTTTACTCTCACATTATACCCTTGAGGTAAGGAAGTTTTATCGTCCCCATTTCACAGATGGGGAACTGAAGTATACAGAAATTAAATGTATCCCGATCACACAGAAAGTCTGTGGCAGTCAGGCTCTGTACACAGATCTTCCTCTATTATGAGCAGCTTATTTTAAGTTTCACATTTTATTTATTTTTGCGAATTTTAAGGTATTAAAAAGTATCCAGAGTTCTGAATGGATGTTTTTAGGATTTTCTCAGTTTATAATGGAAACAAAATCAACAACCATACACTTTTCAACATGCAGCAATGCTCCTCAACCATCACTGATTTAAGCAAATCAACTGCAAAAAGCACCTATTTGTTCATACTAGTAAGGATTTTAATTACATCTTTCAGCCCAAACCTGCAACAGTAATATACCTGTCAAATTCACCCAGCATCTCTTCTCGTCTCTCAAGCTCTTCCAATCGGGCCCACAGTTCCTCCTCAGATTGGGAAAACCCCTTGGACTTTGTATCCATCCCATTTTCTTGAAAATGTACCTCAAAAACATCTGACACTTTTGGCTTTGAATGAGGCTTGTGAGCAGTTCTACGTTTTCCTGTGCAAAATAAATAAAACGTATTTAGCCAAAACATTTTCCATTTCAAATTACTGCTGAATTGTTTAAGTAATACTGTCAGTGAACCAGAACATTGTCACAGGATAATGCTAAGGCAAAACAGAGACACTGATCCTGTGACACTTCTATTACAGTGGTTTGGTACCTCTCAGTTGATTTAATCATTTCTTCTAGTGGTGCACTAGTGTGACAGTTGCTCACTGTGCCATTAATTGGGGAAACAAACCTACTTTGTACTTTGGCTCACTTGGGACCAACTATCGATACAAGTAGATGTTTTTTAAATTTATGAAGTACATCAATGTTACCTAAAAATTAGAGATGGTTTACAGGACAAACTGGGAAATATAGCAGGAGCCCATGGTATCTGCACATCCCTCTTTGGTAACTAACAATTCACTTCACTCAACAACAAAAGCCATTTTTAGCTTTAAAATCTTAGTTTTGTAATAACAAAAATAAAACCTTTAATGCTTCAGAAGTGGCTAGAGAAATTTGCTCTTCAGTGAACAGCAGCCACAGGCAGTCACTGTGGTCATTTAAACGTTTCATTATCTATTCAAATGGTAAACACATTTGTTTCCAGACTCATAGACTTGAAGGCCAGAAGGGACCATCATGATCATCTAGTCTGACCTCCCGCACATGGCAGGCCACAGAACCTCACCCACTCACTCCTGCAATAGGTCCATAGCCCCTGGCTGAGTTACTGAAGTCCTCAAAACTTGATTCAAAGACTTCAAGTTACAGAAAATCCACCATTTGCTCTAGTTAAAACCAGCAAGGGACCCATGCCCCATGCTGTCCAGAGAAAGGTGAAAAAATCCCAGGGTCTCTGCCAATTTGCCCTGAAGGAAAATTCCTTCCTGACCTCATATATGGTGATCAGTTAGACCCTGAGCACGTGGGTGAAACCCACCAGCCAGATATCTAGGCAAGAATTCTCTGTAACTCAAGAGCTCTCCCCATCTAGCATCCTATTTCTAGCCATTAGAGTGATCTGCTAATAGCAGACATGGATGGGCCATATGCCATTGTCGGCAATTTCATCATACCATCCCCTCCATAAACTTAGGGTTTTTTAAACAAATAACGTTTTTTGCTCCCACTACTCCTCTTGGGAAACTATTCCAGAACTTCATTCTTCTGATAGTCAGATACCTTCATCTAATTTCAAGCCTAAACTTGTTGATAGCCAGTTTATATCCATTTGTTCTTGTGTCAACATTGGCGCTTAACTGAAATGATCTCTCCCCTCAGCCTGTTTTGTTAGGCTAAACAAGCCAAGCTCCTTAAGTCTCCCCTCGTAGGACAGGCTCTCCATTCCTCTGATCATCTTAGTAGCCCTTCTCTGCACCCACTCCAGTTTGAATTCATCTTTCTTAAAGATGGGAGACCCGAACTGCACACACTATTCCAGATGAGGTCTGACCAGTGACTTGTACATTGGTAATAAAACTTCCCTACTGCAACTGGAAATACCTTGCCTAATGCATCCTAGGATTGGCCTTTCTCCTCCTCTGTTGCTTACAGCAACAACTCTTGTTGTTAGTCCCTCTTTGCACTATTAAATTTCACCCTATTTCTATTATTCCAGTTGTCAAGATTGTCCAAATCTTCTTATGTGATTCTAGTCCTCCTCCATATTGGCAGTATCTTCCAATTTTATGTCATCCAACAAATTTTTTCAGCGCACTCCCACTTTCTGTGCCAAGGTCATTGTTGAAAATGTTAAATAAAATTGGTCCTAAGACTGATTCTTGAGGAACTCCACTAGTAACCTCCCTCCAGCTTGATAGTTCACCTTCTAGTATGACCCACTGTAGTCTCCCCTTTAATCAGTTCCTTACCCACCTTTCAATTCCTGTATTAATCCCCATCTCCTCCAATTTAACTAAATATCCCGTGTGGAACTGTATCAAATATTTTACTGAAATCCAGATAGAATAGATCTACTGCATTTCTTTTGTCTAGAAAATCAGTTATCTTCTCAAAGAAAGAGATCAGGTAGGTCTGGCATGATCTACCTTTTCTAAAACTATGTTGTATTTCATACCAATTACTGTTTAGCTCCATGTCTTTACTCTCTCCTTCAAAATTTGTTCTAAGACCTTGCATACAACGGAGGTCAAACTTGCAGGCCTGTAGTTTTCCAGATCACTTTTTTCCTTTCTTAAATATAGGTACTATACTTGAAATTCTCCAGTCATAAGGTACAAGCTTTGAGTTTATGGATTCATTAAAAATCCTTGCTACTGGGATCACAATTTCATGTGCCAGTTCCTTTAATATTCTTGTAGGAAGATTATCTTGGCACCCTGATTTGGTCCCTGTGACAGAGTGCAGGGAGAGAGTAGGTGAGCCTACACTTTGGTCACTTAGATGCTAATTAGTGCCCCAGAAGAAGCTGATTGGGGGTACTTAGCAAATCAGGCTGATGGGCTAAGAACTCAATTGGCCCAATCGGCCCAGGGACGATAAAAGAGGCACAGGAAGGAAGTGCAGAGGGGCGAGAGGGAGGAACAGGGCTAGTGGAGTCTAGTCATACAGAGGCCTCAGATAGGAGACCGTAGTCATTTTAGATACTGTTCTTGGCTTTCTCAGAGATGTAACCATTTCTCTGTCACCAAGAATGATGCCCAGACTATCAAAGCTAGGATTGCCCTAGTGCAGTTGTTAATTAATATCATTTGGATATTTATCTGTCGATCTCAGAGAGTAAAGGATCAACGCAACAACAGTAATAAAACAAGCAAACAATCTATCCTTACATATTTTCACAAAGAATAAGTTAACTTCAAGAAAACACAGCTAATGAAGGTATAGGATACAAGAGAGGATACACAGACCACAGATGAAATTTGAATCAGTAGCTATCAGGAGACATCAAATTTGAATGAGTATTTATAATATAATGTGGCATTAGTAAAAGTTTCATACACTAATATGTAAGAATAGGATCACTTCCCAGAATGCCTTTGTTCCTTCCAAAATTGCAATCACTGCCTCCACCTTCAAGTGCAAGGAATTTACTGATTTATTCCATGAAAAAGATCCCAATGCAGTATTATGTGAGCCAACTCAAACATCTCCAGTTCATAACCCACTCTGATCTCCCCATGTCCAACTGACACTATATTTACAGCAAAGAAAACTAGTGTTTCCCCTACTCTTAATTCTTTTTATCTTTTGAATACTGTCTCAAATAGCACAGAAAACAACCACCTTTCACCATTCCCCTTATCAAAAACACCTTCCTACTTTCTCTTTACAAGCTAATTTCCCATCGCCAATTTTTTTTCTTCAAAAATCCTGCAGTGACTTTTCACATATATTTCACTATTTCTCCAAAAGCTACATTTTGAGTTTCTCTAGTTTGGCTTTCAACCCCTTCTCACAATAGTAAAAATGCCCTGGCTATGCTCAGCGTTCACCTCACCTCACATATGCCTGACACCCCCTTCTCATGCTTCTTGCCCTCGCTGCTGACACTATGTGCAATGACATACTTCCCAAGGAACAGATGGAGTCTGAAACTTAGTCCTCCTAGTTTCACTACTATACATTCTTTTGTGTGACTCAGAACAGACATGTCTATACTGTCACTAGATCTTTCTTCTAGTGTCCCCCAGGAGTCAGTCTATGGTTCTTCCTTCTTTTCTCTTTGGTCAACTCCTCTGAATTTGTAATGTTGGGGGTTTGTTTCTCTGAAGATTCCAATATCTGGTTACTGAGCTATCTGTTGGTAACCTAACTCTCCAAGTCAGGATTGCAACACAATGGCATAATCATGTGGACTAAGTCTCCGCTTATATTAACTATGCTGTTCTGTGGATAAAGAGGGCTTAAATCTCTATGGCCTTTCGTATACTTTTAAACTCAATAA